>NW_028142022.1:0-292500 GCF_055691185.1 Crinia signifera | reverse complement strand
TGTCAGGGACAGCAGACATCACCTAACTGTCACTGTGTCTATAGACGCAGTGACAGTTAGAAGCCATGACGTACATTTACGCCATGTGTCGGGAAGTACTTCCCGACCATGACGTAAATGTACGTCAAATGTCGGGAAGGGGTTAAGACCTGCTTATATATGCTAAGGTAGGTATTTGCTAAACAGTTAGACACATTCACTACGTGCTTTCATAGACTTTACACAGTAGCACACTCAATCTACACAAGTCGACATGTGTCAACGTGTTCACTCTAATACAAACATAGGTTTTGTATTTAGGATACAATAACATAAACCACATCTAACACCTACAAAGGATGTTTCAGCAATGTTTTAAGCCCATGCCCACTATTTTACACACAATCTTTGTATAGTACCCAAAATACAGAACTGTACCACTATCTCATCTGCTATGAATTGGATTTTACTACACTCTGGATGTAAGATGCCACCAATCACATTATTGCACTCACATCTCTCTAACAAAGGATTCCTACATCTGCTTATGACACTGTAAAATCATATATATTTAAAAAGTTATACCGTCTTTCCCCGATAATTAGCCCTACCCCGATAATAAGCCCTACCCCAGATTTTGGACGCTGGTCCAAAATAAGCCCTCCCCCGAAAATAAGACCTACCATTTTCCCCATGTAATTGTGTGTACACCTAATGTGTAGCCTCCGCTCGGCCCCCGCTGACTCCCGCTGCCCCCGCTGACCCCCGCTGACCCCCGCTGCCCTCCGCTCACTCACCAGCAGCACCGCAGCTCCCGTTCCCAGGGATGCATTGCGGTAGGCGCGGCGTGACGTCACGCCGCGCACATCGCGCTGCGCACATCACGCGGCTGACTGACTGACTGGCTGGCTGGCTGCTGCTCACCACACCACGCCATCAACGAACTTCAAAAAAACAGGTGGGGGCATGTAAAATACCGGCACAAATTGTGGGGCATTTCATAAAGGCAGTGGGGAATTTCTTAAAGGCGCAGGGGGGCACATTAAATTGTGGAGCATTTCAGAAGGTCTAGGTCAAGGTCTATTAAAATAAGCCCTCCCCCGAAAATAAGACCTATGGTCTTTTTTGAGGAAAAAAAAAAAATAAGACAGTGTCTTATTATCGGGGAAACACGGTACATGTTTGTTCACGAGCAATTTTATCATGTTTGGCCGATCTTTTTTTAGGGAGGACACATATGCATTCCTACACAAATTTACCTTTTCACCCTTGTTTGTCTGCCTCACCCACTCCATGAGGAAAGCATTGTTCTGGACCTGCTTTTACCTACTACTGTAGGAGCTACCTCACCTGCACACAAACTGCTTTCTCACCTATTAATACTACTTTCAGTCCGCAAACCCGTGTCAAACCCAGCATTTTGAACACGGGTTTGTCCTTGTGAAGAGCCGTGTCAGACTCTTAAAACACCCCTTTCACACTGCACTTCAACCCGGGTTTTCTTAGGATTGGTGCTTACACACTGAACCCGTGTCCGGCCTGCAAAACCTATGTGTGTCATTAAAAATGGCCTTTTTTCTGGCTCACAATGATGATGTCACAAAGGAAATAAAAGTGAGGGGCGGAGATTTTTCACAGCAGAAGCAGAAGCAGCATGGCAGACTTCTCTGACCTCATGGATGTTTGTGCTTTTATTCTGTGTGATTCAGGTGTTAGCATGCAGCAGAGTGTCACACTGTGCAACATGCTGTACACTTATTTCATGCTGAGGAAAAGTGCACAGTTCTGGGCAGAGATGAACAAAGAGCGACGCCTTTATTTGCGCAGGAGGAGAGCATTTATTTCATCTTCGATGACGACCGCACTACACCTGAACACAGCATCAGCCAGAACATTGTGGGCCAGAGACCGGAGTCATGGGCAAGCTTTCATGCTAGCTGTGGAATCTTTCCAAGATGAACAGTGGATGGCTCATTTTCGAATGACACGTGGCACGATTAAACACCTTCTGGATGTACTGACCCCTGCACTCACTATGAAGACCACCAACTACCGGAGACCCATTGAGCCAAGCAGGAGGCTAGCCATCGCCTTGTGGTGGTATGCTACACCTGGGGAGTACCGCACGCTGTCCTGCTTGTTTGGAGTTGGGATCTCTACAGTCTGCAGCATAGTCTACCAAGTCACACGGGCAATACTGGATACTCTCTACCAGCGGTCCATCTCCCTTCCAAAGGGACAGCGCCTAGAGGACACCATCGAAGGTTTCCGCAGGCAGGGGTATCCACAGTGTGCTAGGGCCATTGATGGGACACATATCCCTATTATTGCACCCCGTGACAGCCCAGCAGACTATTACAACAGGAAGGGGTGGCATTCCATCGTTTTACAAGCAGTCGTGGATCACCAGTACTGGTAAGTCAGTTTTTTGCAGTGTGTGTCTGATGTTATGTGCATTTAGACCAATTTTTCTAAACTAAATATACATTCCTTTTAGCTTCACTGATGTCTTCATTGACTGGCCAGGCCGAGCACATGACTCCAGAGTCCTCGCCAATTCTGACCTCTTCCAACTAGCGGAGGAAAAGCAAGGTGGCTGGCTGTTCCCAAGAGAGGTAAGAAATTACACGTTTGTCAAGTTGTGGGGGAGACCAGAAGTGAGCCATATGCGGCCCTCCACCTGCTGATGAACTACACATACTGGCATGCTTTGCCTTACATTAGGGCATACTACAAGTGGTGCAAGGAATGCTTGTATGTGTAGATCACCAACATCTGAAGGGTAACAATGGTGTAGGCCAGTGGTTCACAACCTCAGTCCTCAAGGGCCCCCAACATGCACTGTTGGGGGTCCTTGAGTACCGAAGTTAAGAACCAGTGGTGTAGGCAATTTTAACACGTTACAAATACTTACCTTTACCTCTTTGCTTACAGAAATCAAAGATTATTGATGGGGTTGAGATACCAGTGCATATTATCGGGGATGCGGCCTACCCTTTACGCCACTGGTTGATGAAGGGATTCACGCAACATGTGCAGTTGAGCCCTGAACAGATTGCCTTCACCCACACCTTGAGCTCTGCTAGGATGGTCGTGGAGAATGCGTTTGGCAGATTAAAAGGACGTTGGCGCTGCGTCATGAAGCGAAATGATGTGGATCTTTTGATTATGCCTGATGTTGTCGCAGCTTGTTGTGTACTGCACAACATATGTGAGGCTCGTAATGAGCAATTTCTCCCTGAGTGGGCTGTACAGGACTCTCCACTTGAGTACTCCTCTGTGGATGCCGCAGAGTTTGTTGGGGATGATAGCGTGAATGCAGAACAGATCCGCTCTGCTCTAATGGTGAATCTCCCTTCACTACTGTCAACATAAATGCAAATACAAAGTTGTGCTTTAAATATTAAAACAGGTTTATTCTGGTTCAAGCAGTGTACCCGTTTAAAATTGTGTACTTCAACACACGGTAAAACATGTAAAAAACTTTTTTGTAAACATATTACCATTTACATGTAAACACACAAGCACTGTTGTGCAAGGAGCATCTTTGCCCCTAAAAACAAACATTCCTTGTTCCGGCAAGTGAAACTACAACTATAAAAAGTGCTCTTTACATATGTAAAAAAACTGTAGGCATATACAAACAAAGTGCCAAGTTAGGATAAGTTCCTGTACACAGAGTTCTACCAGCTATACCCCTATTTATACTGTATCTTTCTACACACCCTGTACGTTACCTTGTAATTTGTTTTTGTTTTGTTTGCTATGTACGGCGCTGCGGACACTTTGTGGCGCCTTATAAATAAACGTACTACTACTACTACTACTACAGAGTATTCAGGAGGAGTTTCTACCCTTTCTGCCCTTTCAGGAGGGTGAGCATGGTCATACAACGGGCCTGGGTTATATTGGGGGTAGGGTTGATTTGGGTAGTGAGGTGCCGGTTGTATTTGTGGAACTGAGGGATGCCCTTGATTGCGGCTGGCGAGTATTCGCTCAAGGAATGTCATCTGGAACTGATGGGCATTTCTTTGCAGTAACTCTGCGTCCCTGCTTTGACGCTCCTGTATGGCTATCACCTGTGTCAAAAATGCATTTTGCATAGCATCCTGTGCCTTGAGAAATCTATCTAGGCGAGCATCTTCTTGAGCGGACATTGCTGCGTCCATTTCCTGCAATTTTTCGCCAATGACATTGGCCATGACTCTGGCCATTTGTTCGTTTTTGTTCACTCGCTTTCTTCTCGGAGGAACCGAATATACAGGTTGAGTATCCCGTATCCAAAATGCTCGGGACCAGGAGAATTTTGGATAACGGATTATTCCGTATTTCGGAATATTTTAATATTTTAATGATGTATTTTGAAGTATCTTGCATTTATGCTGTATAAACACATAATATACACACAAATATATTTTATTACCACATAAAATACACACAAATATATTTTAGTTGTTCAAAAAACAAGGTTTCAAAACGTGAAACAAAATGTGTGTACTATCTCAGCACTGAATTTGAATGCCAAGCAATCATTGTCTTGCACATATATAGTGCCAGTTACATATCATGTCCCCAGTGATGCTGTTACAAATGTCCCCAGTGAGTTTTTAGCAAAAAAAAAAATTTTTTTCACTTTCTGGAATGTCCGTATTTCGGAATAATTCGGATAACGGATATTCGGATACGGGATACTCAACCTGTACTAGAAAAGGGAGGAAAAAAAAGGAACATTACAATCCGCTTAATATTGTATTAACATAGCAGTGGAGATAGCAAACACGTGGTTGTGGTATTCGTCCACCTCCACATTAGCAACACTGCAAGAGATTACAAATAATTTTTTTTTAATAAATGATGTTGGAAAAAATTTCAGTTGGAAAATTCTTTGGTTGTCAGTGTGTGTGTGTATGTATATATATATATATATATATATATATATATATATATATATATATATATATATATATACACACACACACATATACACACACACATACACACACACACAAACGATTGCACACATATACCCTCCCACCCCACACCCCCCCCCCCCAACAAAAAATTACGCTCACTTTCGGAGTACTTGTGTGTGTGTGTGTGTGTGTGTGTGTGTGTGTGTGTGTGTGTATGTATGTATGTATGTATATATATATATATATATATATATATATATATATATATATATATATATATATATATATATATATATATATATATATATGTAAAAAGAAATGGAGAGGGAGCGCACCATGAGCATAAAATTCAATACTTTACTTGAAAGTGTAATAAAGCTCACATACATGAAAGTAAACAGAGATCTGCTTGCCAGAATAAACCCCCGCACCACGCCAACAGCTTCAGACCGGGACCAGCCGTAAACCGTCTGTGGACATCAGGTAGGTCAGGAACAGAATTGCACAGCGTCGTCAATCAGGCCACGCCCAACCGGTTTCGTCATAGGTAGACTTCGTCAGGGGGTGTTTCTATTCAGTGTGCAGGTATGGTATATATAGCTGTTATTCAGCTGGAAACAATTGACCCTCTCACGATCAATCAACATCCTAGCTCTGGTTACAGCATTATAAATCACTCAACATATATATGGCAATATAATAAAATTTACAAACATAGTAATAAAAAGAAGAATTGATACATAGTATGACAATTTACAATAATAAAAAAGTTTTATACATATATAGGTAAACAATTTATAATAACATTTAAAAACAGTTTTTTTTTTTTTTTTTTTTTTTTTTACTGATAAAACACGTATCTGTGCAAAATTTAGCAATTTAGACCGATGTTGTTCGTTTACTAAAGAGAGGAGCAGAGAGAACAGACGTTAATGACACAAGCAATATAAATAAAACAATCAGAAGATTTTCACTAAAGAAAGTTGCGAGGCTGACTTACACCCAGGCAACCCACCGGCGACACACTATCGACACAGCATCTGAGGTCCGCAGACCCAACACAGAAGCCGGTCAGTGAGCCGTCAGTGAGCGCCCTCTAGTGCAAGAAAGATACTTTCTCGCCAGTGGGAATGAATGAGGGTTGCGATGTTGTATCTTTCTTGCACTAGAGGGCGCTCACTGACGGCTCACTGACCGGCTTCTGTGTTGGGTCTGCGGACCTCAGATGCTGTGTCGATAGTGTGTCGCCGGTGGGTTGCCTGGGTGTAAGTCAGCCTCGCAACTTTTTTTAGTGAAAATCTTCTGATTGTTTTATTTATATTGCTTGTGTCATTAACGTCTGTTCTCTCTGCTCCTCTCTTTAGTAAACGAACAACATCGGTCTAAATTGCTAAATTTTGCACAGATACGTGTTTTATCAGTAAAAAAAAAAAAAAAAAAAACTGTTTTTAAATGTTATTATAAATTGTTTACCTATATATGTATAAAACTTTTTTATTATTGTAAATTGTCATACTATGTATCAATTCTTCTTTTTATTACTATGTTTGTAAATTTTATTATATTGCCATATATATGTTGAGTGATTTATAATGCTGTAACCAGAGCTAGGATGTTGATTGATCGTGAGAGGGTCAATTGTTTCCAGCTGAATAACAGCTATATATACCATACCTGCACACTGAATAGAAACACCCCCTGACGAAGTCTACCTATGACGAAACCGGTTGGGCGTGGCCTGATTGACGACGCTGTGCAATTCTGTTCCTGACCTACCTGATGTCCACAGACGGTTTACGGCTGGTCCCGGTCTGAAGCTGTTGGCGTGGTGCGGGGGTTTATTCTGGCAAGCAGATCTCTGTTTACTTTCATGTATGTGAGCTTTATTACACTTTCAAGTAAAGTATTGAATTTTATGCTCATGGTGCGCTCCCTCTCCATTTCTTTTTACATGTTTGTGGGATATTGAACCGTGGTCTGGTTCCCTGGAGAAAGCTGCAAATACTACTAAGAAAGAAAAGGACGCACTCTTAATTACTTTTGGCTGTGCGCGGTTTGGACTCCCTTTTCTATATATATATATATATATATATATATATATATATATATATATATATATATATATATATATATATATACACACACACACACACACACACACACACACACACACACACACACACACACACACACACACACACACACACACACACACACAGACTCACTGTAAAATAAATAGTGGCATCACACATTTGTTAATACATTTGTACTTACTACGGCCTGTGTCCCTTCTGCCGCTTCAACAGATGCACCGATACTGTCATCATGGCCCCCATGATGTTGCTCCATGGTGTCTGCCGGGTCATCATCTATTAACAGTGGCGACGGTGGACAAGAGTCTGCAACGCTGCTGTTCTCATGGTCCCTTGCAGAAGCCTGGCTGCTTGAAGCAGATAAATTGGATGACAGCCTGACTGGCGTGGCTAATGCTGTGTATCCAAATACACCTGCACACTGGTCATAGTGTTTCCATTCTAGGCGTGCCGCACCACTTTTGTGTCTGTTGTGGTCGTGTACCTTCATGAATTGTTTCCGCAGCGCCTTGAGCTTATTGACCACCTGTTGCTGTGTCCTTTTGTAGCCACGGGATGCCAGTACCATCGCAATATTTTTGTAGACCACAGCGTCCTTTACGGTTCCGGTGATCTGTCTGCGGATCTCCTCGTCACCCCTAATGTTGAGCAATTCCCTCACCTCCTCTTCTGTCCAGAGAGAGGACATATTGCTGTAAAGCAGGCTGTGTGGAATACACACTAGATTGCAGGCTGTAGAAGTGTGGAATACACACTGGACAGGTGTGTATTGCAGCCTGTCCAAGCGTGGAGCAATAGGATCCCAAAAATGTGGATTGCAGGCTGAAGAAGTGTGGAGCGCAGGCTGGGATGGTGCCTGTGTCCCGTGGTCCGCAGCTCCAGCGTGCTGCTTGTTGGTTTCCGGGGTCAGACTGCTGACCTCACAGGAATCCACCAATAGCGGCATTTCACAAACAGTAGTGTCGGATGACACGTGTCGGGGCCTTTCTGACCGCACGCAAACACGTGTTAGAGCCGTGTTCAACCCTGGTAATTACCAGGGTTGAAAAGCCGTGTTGCTCAACACGGGTTTTCTGAGTGTGGCGCTTTCATACCGCACCGTGACCCGTGTTTAGGCCCCGCGAACACGGCAATATGCCGTGTTCGGAGTGCGGTCTGAAAGCGGTATTAGTTGCTCTGCACATGTGCTGACACAAACTAATTAGCAGGAAAAAGTAGGATAGGAACATGGGAATGGCCATGGAGAGGGTTACACATGGGAAACTTCGGTACTCTTTACCTAGAACGGCGCCCGTCGCGGGCATCGCGGGTACATTTATGCCTGCCCGCGACGCGACCGACGCGATGCCCGCGTTTTTCCCATTGAAAACCATGTTAAATCTGAAAAATCGCGTCGGTCGCGTCGTGGCCGGCCATAAATGTACCCGCGATGCCCGCGACGCGATGCTACCGATTTCCCATAGAAATCAATGTTAAAAGGCGCGATGGACCCGATTTTAGCGTTAAATGCCTCAATGCCCGCGATTTGGCCATAGAAATCAATGTTAAATGGGCCACAGAGCCCATTAACCCTTAAATGGCCCCCAAAATTTTTAACGCCACCCCACGATCAACGTGAACCCGAAGCGTGGCGAGCGCAGCGAGCCCGCGAGGGGCGGCGGTACGCGTCCTACGACCTTTTCATGCCCTACTATCCACGTCGGCGTGGAGTTGAGAATAGAATAGTGTGGCGAGCGCAGCGAGCCACCGAGCCCGAAGCGTGGCGAGCGCAGCGGATACCTTCACAGGTAAACGCGTCCCCTCGCGGGCTTCACAGGTGTCCGTGGCGACGCGGACACCTGTGAAGCCCGCGAAGGGACGCGTTTACCTGTGAAGGTATCCGCGTCCCCTCGCGGGGCTCGCTGCGCTCGCCACGCTTCGGGCTCGGTGGCTCGCTGCGCTCGCCACACTATTCTATTCTCAACTCCACGCCGACGTGGATAGTAGGGCATGAAAAGGTCGTAGGACGCGTACCGCCGCCCCTCGCGGGCTCGCTGCGCTCGCCACGCTTCGGGTTCACGTTGATTGTGGGGTGGCGTTAAAAATTTTGGGGGCCATTTAAGACTTCAGGGGGACTATTAGGGCTCTGTGGCCCATTTAACATTGTTTCCTATGTAAAAATCGCGGGCATTGAGGCATTTAACGGTAAAATCGCGGTCAATCTGCCTTTTTAACATTGTTCCCTATGGGAAAATCGCGGTAATCGCGGGTACCCGATTTTGATGTACCCGCGATTTACCCGCGATTACCGCGATTTTACCCGCGATGCCCGCGATTTCAATCGTGGGCGCCGTTCTAGGTAAAGAGTACCGAAACTTCTACCACACTTCAACAAATGTTCAAAAATACCCTGGTCAGTAAGTACACATAAATGTAGTATTTGTTTCACACAAGAAATTACACATACCACAATTTTGATTTAATTGGTAAAATAAATTTATTTGCTGTTCAGCATCACAGCTTATTTCACACTTTAATGTCAGAAATCAAATAAACAAATAAAATAGACACAAAAATAAAAAAACAGCCAGAACAAGAGGTTGCATATCTCCAAACATGTGTTACCCTGCAAATGCAATGGTGAAAGAAATGGGGACACCAGAATACGTACTGCAACAACCAGGGTGAATACTAAGCAAGATACACACCACCAAAAATTTATCCTGCATTTGTAGAGGTCAAAATAAGAACTTTAATGCCCATGGCACGCAAATGGATAGATGGCCAACTCAGGAAGTGGATGTCCAGTGCAATTTAAACATTTGGGGCCCAACCACAGAGGAAGTGAACCAGGTCTCATTATTTTTTCCCCCTTTTAGATGGGGCCTTGGGGACAGGGGCCTTTGGCTCAGCTGGCTTGCGGCGTCTTCCCCTAGTGGACACAGGAGGGTCAGCAGAGGTGGAAGGTTGGGGAGCAGCTTGGGGTGGGCCAGCAGATGGGGGATTGTCCCTTAGGGACCTGGCGGTGGTCAGCTGCTCCGCAAGAAGTTCATTCTGGCGGCTGAGGTGTTGGCCAATGCTTTGCATGCCAGCCGCCAGAGTGTCATTAATGCGGTTCAAGGCCTCATACTGCAGCCTGTTTGTGGCCTTCCACTCCGCCAGAAATTCCCCCACCTGCTGCTGACGGATCGCAGCATCCACCCCTTGCTGCTCGATCCTCTCCAGCATCACCAACACGCTCTCATCCCATGTCTCCTGTGGCTGGGGCTGGGGGTGACGTCTTGGTGGAGGCTGGACCACTTGCTCCACCTGTGGCTCTGCAGAGGAAGATGCTGCCGGTGCATCCTGGGTTTCTGCTTCTGCTAGGATAATAATTGAAAACAATGTCACCATCACATACGCACTAAAAAATATCTATCAAAATACAATGCATTACTGTGACTTACCATCAAAAGCAGTAGCAAAGACCTCCGCCGGGAGCTCACTGTCCATATTGGAGATCCCCCTGACCTCGCCCACATCAATGACGTCCAAGGCGTCCTGCTCCAGGGGGGTATACTTCAAATGATCGGGCATAGGCCCTCTCCCGGTGGACATGCTGTGGTTGTACCGGTCAGTCATCTTCCTCTTCATTGCCGTTTTGAAGTCAGTCCACCTACAAGTTTAAAAATACAAATATCACCATGAGATATGTGCACCACTGTGCTACGTGTAGGGTTACCACCTAGTCCCTTTAATTCCGGACACATGTTAATTACACAGGTTCTGTGGCAGTTTAAAATTAGGTGAAGTGGAGTCTTGAAGTCAGCCAGCCACAGAACCTGTGTAATTAATATGTGTCCGGAATTAAAGGGACTAGGTGGTAACCCTAGCTACGTGACATTTCCTAGTGTGGGTGATCTTATGTTTTTTAGCCATATGTGTCCCACACACACATTAATGTCTCCATTAGGAGGCATTTCAGTGTCTCATCTCATTCATTAGGCCAGTAAATGCACATACATACATCACTATGCAGAAATGACATCATCCATGGCCAAATTATGCACCTCCACCTGTTGTGAAACTACACATTCCACCATAGCTTGACAATGTGGTTATTATGGAGTAATTTAACTATGGGATGGCATACTGGGATGTGTAGTTTCTCACCAGCTACATGTGCACAGTTTGGTCATTCTTGTTTCAGTAGCATCATATGGAACATGTTACAACAACTCTTTCAAAAACACACTTTCTATTGTCCCATCACATACTTCACATGAGCAGAACTGTGCCCATAACCTCACATCACACCAATGGTGCATGTTTCAAATATCAATGTGGGTTATTAGACATGGTTGTGTTCACATGTGACATTGAAGTGTAGCACTATCTACAAACACACCTTTCTATTATTCTCAAAACATACATGTAACATATGTACACACATATGACATTATCAGGGGGGCAAACACCAGAACTATTTTTCAGTAGGCTCCAGCAGGAACTGAGGCCCTTATTCTAGTTCACTCTTTCTGACCAAATATTTCTTAGGTGGACAAAACCATGTGCACTGCAGGTGAGGCAGGTGTAAAACCCCACCCAAATCTGATTATCTCTGCACAAGTAACACCTGCCTCACCTGCAGTGCACATGGTTTTGTCCATCTAAGAAATATTTTGTCCGAGTGAACTAGAATAAGGGCCTCAGTTCCTGCTGGAGCCTGCTGAAAAATAGCCCTGACAAACACACTAACCTTTTCTTCACCGCTAGCAGCCAATCTCTGACCACTGGTGACACCTGGTTCACTTCCTCTGTGATCTTGTCCCAATGGTTTCTCCTTGCACTGGCACCCGGCTTCCTGGGTGCCAATTCTATCCATTCGCGTGCCCTGGGCACTAGAATTTGCAATTTGGCCTCTACAAATGCAGGGTTTCTCTTTCTGGTGGTGGTATCCTGCTCAGTCCTCACCCTCGATGTTGCAGCTTGTTTTCTGGTGGCCCCAGTTCTCTCACCATGCACCTGCTGGGTCACACCTGTTTGGAGAGATGCAACCTCTTGTTCTGGCTGGTTGCTTGGCCCTTGTGGAGCTGGTGGAGGTTGAACAGGGCCTGTTACTGAGGGGCCCGCTTGGTCTTGGGTCCTCCTTGTCCTCTCCTGCTCCCTCTGCCTCAACCTTTCAAGCAAGGATTCTGCTCTTGCTCTCTGGAGAGCGTCCTCAGCTGCGGAATCGTCTGAACTAGACATGTTTGCAGCAATTGTGGCCTGCATTTGACTGAATATTTATATGTTAATCTCCCGCCATGAACAAGGGGGCGTATATTTTTCCCCGCAATGTAGTTGCTCATTTACGCCGATATTTCCCGCCGATAATTCCCGCTTAAATTTCGCAGGTCTCAACGCACCTGATCAATCACCTGTATATGCACATACACAGGTTGTGGAGCATTGTGTGCTACATCGTGAAATGTGGGCACCTGTCATTCCAATGATGAGTGTTGTCAGCTGGTATCTGTTGGAGTTCGTGTATGCTTTGTGAGTCACATTTCAAAACATCACGTTATAATGCTTTCCTTACATATGTAATGAGTATGAAATTGTCATACACCAACATGTTGCATTGTGCCCCTTTAAGCAGCGTATTTATAAGTAGACGGTTGCGTGTATTATTTTCCGCACACTGTATATACAGTACGTCTCTCCATGGAAATCGGTGTATTGTGCCCCCTTTAAGCAGCGTATTTATAAGTAGACGGTTGCGTGTATTATTTTCCGCACACTGTATATACAGTACGTCTCTCCATGGAAATCGGTGTATTGTGCCCCCTTTAAGCAGCGTATTTATTAGTAGACGGTTGCGTGTATTATTTTCCGCACACTGTATATACAGTACGTCTCTCCATGGAAATCGGTGTATTGTGCCCCCTTTAAGCAGCGTATTTATTAGTAGACGGTTGCGTGTATTATTTTCCGCACACTGTATATACAGTTCCTCTCTATACATTGAATGCATGCTGTTGGTTATGGTGTGTGTATATCGGAACGGTCCGCGTAAGTTTCTATTCGCATCCAGTTTGTTCATGTAAGAAGGATTAATAAAGTTAATACTAAACAAACAATTTTTTACACCAATCAGCAAGCACCAAAAGTGATATATGTACCTGCAATTAATAACTGCGCCATTGCCACTATGACTTCAACCAGGGCTAGGGCGTTTTCTACCCCGGAGCTATTGGCCTTGGTTGAGGTCATGGACCGGCGCCTGGGGCCCAGGGGCCCTTATGTGTCTAATAGTGACAAGCGGCGGGCATATAATGCTGCCCGCCGGCTAATCTTCGCCCGGACCGGCGTTGACAGAAGCCTGGCCCAACTTGAGCGGCGCTGGTCTGACCTGCGCCGGCGGCAGCCAGTGTTGCTATGTATACTTCGCCGCCATATTGCCCGATGTAAGTTTTTATTTACTAGTATGACAGCGTTTTTTTGCAATGTTTTCTGTACTTTTTATAAATATGTTCCTGAGTATGGGGGTGTATATGGGGTGTATAGGGGGTGTATATGGGTGTATTTGGGGTGTATAGGGGGTGTATAGGGGGGGTTTAAGTAGTTGCTCAGTTTTTGGGTGTAGCATATCAATTAGTTTGCATGATAAATGTCTGAAATATAACAGCAATGATAATTTGGAAGGTTATGAGTATGACTAATGTGAATTTTTCTTTCCCCCTTTTTTATGAAACCCAATCTTCGATTTCTATGCCATCAACATGAACATTTCAGCACGGGCAAGAGCCCGCATAGAAGCCCGGGAGCAGGCAGCCCGGGACCAGGCAGCCCAGGAGCAGCCGGAGGAGGAAGAGGAGGAGGAAGAGGAGGAGGAAGAGGAGGAGGAAGAGGAGGAGACAATGGGTCAAGCTGGGGCCCACCCAATTTCGCCATCCCCTTCCCCCACCCCCTCCCCCACCCCCACCCCCTCCCCAACCCCCACCCCCTCCCCAACCCCCACCCCCTCACCAACCCCCACCCCCTCCCCAACCCCCACCCCCACACCCTCCCCAACCCCCACCCCCACACCCTCCCCAACCCCTACCCCCACCCCCTCCCCACCCCATTTCCAACCCCCCTACACCTCTCCACCACCCACCCCCAAACCTCTCCAATCCCCACTCACACCCACTACCAGCATCCAAAGTCCAATCCCATCCCCCTTGCTCCTGACCCCCCCAACCACCGCACACCCAACCAGCGGCGACCAGGATGGCTCAAGTAGCCGTAAGTAAATAATGTGTCTAATGTTTACCTACACATTTCTACACATAAAGAATCACAACAACCACATATGTGTATCCAACATCAACATTAGTTGCAACATATCACTGCAGGGCGACCATGAGGTGTGGCCTGTCCTTCTCCATGAACAAGGGTCCCCTTGGTGGTTTTTTTGAGTGTGGCCATGCCTCACCCCTTGAATAATTGACATAACAGTACATCCAATGACATATCCGACATTAGTGGTGTTGTAGTTATGTGGCTCCAGGTGTTGGGTAACTCCAGTTCCCAGCATGATGTGCAACATAAATGTAGAGATTGTTTTGTTAATAGTGTGTGAGGCCATGCGGATGCATGCTTTACAAACATAGCTGTAGGCCTATAATTTGTACAGCAATGTCCTAAATTTAAAATAGTAAGGAGTGCTTAAGCCGCAACAATGTCATAACCCTTAAATAGCACAGCCTAATTGTGAGGTTAGAGGACAGTCCCCCAAAACCAAACTACCAATTGGGATACAGCATGCATTCATCCAAGAAGGAGTAATTTAATTAATGTTATTTACTATGTACAGTATGTGTGTGTTAACATATTATTTTTTAGTACTGTGTTTACAGCAGACCCATCTTCAATGTAGTTTAAAAATGTATGTGGCCTTCACACATAACTCACAACTTTTTATTATGTACAAATACAACAAACATTTGTGTATGTTATATATTATTTTTTTTTTTATCCCTTCACTACAGACACTGAACAGCACCAGGAGGAGGTGGCCGCCATTATTCGGGAGATCTTCCTGACCCTGCTATATTTGCAGATTCTTTTTGGCCTACTGGAGGCCCGCATTTAATTTATTTCCCCCCCCCCCCCCCCTTATTATGTTTGTTAAAAATAAAAGTTTCTATTCTGTTATAAATTGCCTGTGTTTTTAATAATAAATATGTTAGAGGGCTTGTAAGGGTAGGTACATACAGATGTGTAATGTAAGTTATATTTGTAATTTGTAATTTGAGGTGAGGGGTAATGATTGATGTGTGAATGTGTGTGTTTTTGAGTAAAATAACACAGTGAAAATGCATGAATGTTTAATGTTGTTCGATTAAAATATCTCACATAACATCAGGGTAGGTATACATGTTAAACATTTTGGACAAACTAATTATTGACATAATTTAGTACATATACACCAACATAACTTGATTTAAAAGTAACAGCAATATGGGGACACATAGATAGTGATTAAAATGCCACATTAGAACATAACAAATATACATGTAATGAGGGTTAAAATGTTGTTTTATTAGGGTCTTTATTAAGGTAGACAATTGAGTTAATAGAAAACAATAATTGAATAACAAATAGAATAATTAATTGTCAGAATTCTAGTTGAAAGGCAAGATTTGCAGGTCCATATATGTGAAGGGTATGCCAGCGTACACGGACGTATGCTCACTCTCACGAGCGGTGACATAAGCTGAGTTTTCCATTGAAAACAATAGGGACCCGTCCGTGCAAGCTGGCGTACGCTCAGATCTCCGCAAGAAGTCGGTGGGAAGACGGACGCGAGACGGCCGTAAACGGCGGCGTACGCTCAGTTGTACGCCAGTTGTCGGAGTGTAAGGGCTGGCCCGTCTGTGTACGTTGGCGTACGCTCAATTGTACGCCACTCCCCTTAGACGTTGTTTCTGGCCGTACGTATGCGGCTGAGTTGTGGGTGGACTTAACCCCAACGGCCGCGTACGGATAGCGTACGTTAATAGGGAACGTACGCACGTTTGGCCGCACCGATCAGAATAACCTCCAATGTGTAGTGGGCTTTGCGGTGTGTCGCATAATGTGTAATGTTCTTTGCGATGTGTCGCATAATGTGTAAATGGCAGTGCGGTGTGTCACATAATGTGTAATGGGCAGTGCGATGTGTCACATAATGTGTAATGGGCAGTGCGGTGTGTCGCATAATGTGTAATGGGCATTGCGATGTGTCGCATAATGTGTAATGGGCATTGCGATGTGTCGTATAATGTGTAATGGGCAGTGCGGTGTGTCACATAATGTGTAATGGGCATTGCGATGTGTCGCATAATGTGTAATGGGCATTGCGATGTGTCGTATAATTCATTGTGTCTCACTCACGGTGTGATGCGCAATAGTAGAGACCTGAGTTAGGGGGGCCCCATTAAAAATTTTGCTATGGGGCCCACAAAGTTCTAGTTATGCCTCTGGGTTGCATGATGGACATGTGAAGATGATTCAGACCCAGACGCCTCCCGATTCAATCACTTTTTACTAATGTGTTCATGATTGCACCAGTGCCAGTGTGCTGCAGCTCTATTCAGAGTGCTTTGTTTGTCACAGCCTGATTGACAGGCAGCATGAGTTTGGGGGTGGAAGCTGAGAGCATTGGCAAAAATGGAGGCATGTCATTGGAGGTAGCTTCACTAGGCCCAACAGATGTTTAAAGTCGTTGCCTGATTTTAAAAATGCTTAGATGCCGCAGTGTCTATTTCTTATTATCAACATGCTGCACACTTTAACATGGCCCCTGAGCTATTTTTGGAACACACATGTTATAGAGAGGGCATAATCAAGAATGGGGCATGGCCTCACACTGAGCATAACACAATAGCCTTAGTGCTTATCTTATCTCTCTGAGGGCCAGCTGTACTAAGCTTGAGAAGTGATCAAATGGAGAGTGAAAACTGCAGCTTCTCCAATATGCCCCATTCCTGCATGGTTTTGTGGAGAGAATATTTCCATATACCTGAAAAAGTATTCACATTGTACAGATTACTAGTTTACTGTACTATGGCCATCCAAACAAGTTGAAATGGGAAGTGTAGGACCACCAGAGCAGAGATGCCCAGCCATGACTGGATGATCACTGCGTTGCTATTCTCACTATGTACAAAATGGGTCATTATACCTCCATGCACCCTAAACATACCCTCTTGGCGTTCTCCAGAGCCTAAACCTAACCTCCTCTATACTTCCTAAAACTAACACACACACACACACACACACACACACACACACCCTCCACGCTGCCCAACTCTAACTCTCCACAGCATACTTAAGTTCTGGATGCCAACAGTCAGGATTTTTGGCGCCGGCATTGTGATTGGTGTTTGAGTTTTCCTGGCATCCCGAACGCCGGTATGCAGACTGAAACCCCTCTCAATAATACAGGTATACTGAGATGTTACTATTTTAAGAAAATTAAAAACAAATATACTGTAATCTATTTTGTAAAACATATACTGTAACTTGTATGGTAAAATGCATCCACTTAATTCACAAATTTGTGAATAAATACAGTTAATAGCTAAAGAAGCTTATTTAAATGTTGAAAAGGCGGCATTTGTAAATAACGTCTCAGTATCTGCAGAAAGAAAGCCCATGTTTTGTCCTAAGAGGACTTTACTGATACTTGGATAAGCCAGCTATATTTAATTAAGATACAGTATGAGTGCCTGGCACACGAACACCAAAACTCACTGCTTTGTGTCAGTAGACCATGACAGCCACACGGCTGCCAAACTTTTGCTAGTAGAGAAATGAAGTTATAGGAGGTTGGGGATTTGGAAAACAGTGTTTACACTGTACCACACTTGAAACTGAATTACCAAAGGTTTCCTTCATTTAAAAAAAATATGTTGCTGTTCAATTTCTAGAAGAGTTTTGGGTTAATTTTACAATTTAAAATGTATTTAAGTGCTTGCCCACAGTTAGATATGATGATTATATGTTGTGTACTTCATTTTTCACCCAAACCTCCATTTATATTTTGAATATAAAATAAATAGTATAATAGGAATCTAATTTCATAATACTACTGTATATCATAAAAAGCTAACACTGCTCCTCCCCTCTATGGGGGAAATCCAATTGTTTTGTACATCATTGGCCACTAGATAGCACCAGACGGAACAATTCAAGTGATGCTGTTTGGGCATGCACAGCCGCCCAATCTGACATTACTGGTATGTTGTTCCGCCATTTTGACAACGTGGTAACTACTTCATGAACCCCACAGCCTTCAGTAATTTCCAGTCAAGCACTCCCACCCCCTTCTCCCTGTCGTCCCTGATTGAAGGGATAATAATCATAAGGGTTGAAGTACAGTGCAGCATATTTGATTGGATGGTCGCGTTTGCGTATGCGCATTTATGTGCATGTGCAACCCCGACTGAGAACGGCCTTGGCGAGTTGCTCTTTTACTGTGAATTATGTAGAGGGGAGGGAGGGATGGGGGGGTGGATGGGGGCGGTGGCGGCGCTGAACCATGGGAATGGCCATGTAGATGAGTGACATCAGCAGCTCACCCTCTCTTCATCATGGCGGCCGAAAATATAAGCGAGTCTCGCCAATCATTGAATGATTTCTCCTTCTGCGGGCACATGCGAGGGGCTGTGTCTTCTCTAATTCTTTAATGCTGTGGGGCAGGGGTCCTCAAACTAATTTGCTCTGGGACCCCCATCTCACAATAAAAATAACTATGTAACAGCAAGTGACTGCAGAAGGTCATCATATGTGTAGTCAGCAGACAGCACATACATGGCAGCACTGTGGAGGCACCGAATGATGTGAGGAGTCTATAATAACAGACAATTCAACAGATTGTTCAGACTCCTTGATCCAATGACTGAGATTATAAAAGTCATTAGCCTGATGGTCAGCAACATTGTAAAAGTGTAAAGGTTGGCTAGGCATAAAAAGTGCCCCTCGTGCATGCACAGTGCCGCTGAACTGGAACAATGGGGATTAAAGAGCGGGTAATTATCCAGTTTCCAAAGGATCCTCTTACACTCATCCCGACTGAAGTCCAGGAGGTTCGGCGACACAATATCATATGCAAAGTACTGATGTACGGTACTTTGCACATGTGCAGAACCAGGGCTGTTTCTAGATAATATAGCTTCCAGAGCAACAAACTAAAAATGCGCCCCTCCCCCCATACATAATTTGTTAGTAAAGAAACTGCGCGTGCCAAAAAGGGGCGTGGTGTAATATAAGGGGTGTGGCCTAGTTATAATGGGTGTGGTTTAACAGGAAGACAATTACCTTACACCTCACTTTTGCAACCTGCATGACCAAACATTGGTTACCGCAGGAATGGTCATTGTCCTCCCACGCTTAAGTTGGGTGGCTGAAGGCCACACAGGGGCAGATTTATTAAGCTTGGTGAAGTGATAATGTGGCTGTTACTTTATCACCGGCCAATCAGCTCCTAACTTTGAAGTTACAGGCTTGGTTTGAAAAATGACAGGTAGGAACTGATTGGCTGGTGATAAAGACCAGACACTGGTCACTTCACTGAGCTTTATAAATCTACCCCACAGTGACATAAAAACATAAAGGCCCACACAGTGACCTAGTATGCCTCACAAATTAAGCCCAAACAATGACAGGCTACTTAAATCCTTATACACTGTTTATCCGTAATGCCAATTACATATTATGCCGCACACCGTGATGTCAATTACACATTTCACCCCATACTGTGATGCCCATTACGCTGCACACCATGATGCCCATTACATCCCATACTGTGATGGCAATTACACAATACTCCCCACACCATAATGCTCATTACATGTTACGCCCCACACCATGATGCAAATTACACATTACGCCGCACATCATGAGGCCCATTACACATTATGCCCCACAGCATGATGCCCATTACACATTATGCCCCACAGAGTAATGCTCATTACACATTATGCCTCACAGGGTAATGCCCATTACACAATATGTTCCACACCAAAATGGCTATTATACATTAGAATCAGCTTTATTGGCCAGGTATACTTGCGTATACTAGGAATTGGTTTCGGTTTGCTGTGCAGCAGCCAGGTGGGTAACAAGTAAACAGCATACAGTATAAACAATCTAAACAGGTGGGGGAACATGTACAGTCATATAGAAAGTTATTCAGAGGAGACACCGTGTTAGATTATGTGCAAAGGGTTATGGCGCGACTAGACAGTGAGGTGTTCATGAGTTCACATGTCAACAGGTGAACCGCTTGTGGAAAGAAATGTTTTAGGCTTCTGGTGGACCTGGTGGGAATAGCCCTGTAGCGTCTGCCTGATGGCAGCAGGTTAAACAAGCCATGGCCAGCATGTAGTTGGTCCTACAGGTACAGATCCTGGAAAGAGGGAAGGTCTCTCCCGATTATCTTCTCCACAGTTCTGACTACCTTATGGAGTCTGCATTTGTCTCTCTCGCTGGCAGAGCCGTACCAGACCAGTATTGAGGAGCACAGTACAGACTCCACAATTGCGGAGTAGAAGAGGAGCAGAAGTTTCTGTGGGATGTTGAACTTCCTCCGTTGCCTAAGGAAGAATAGCCACTTCTGCGCTTTTCCAACAATCGGTGTTGGGCCCCCATTTAAGGTCCTGGGAGATTGTGGTTCCTAGGAACATGAAGGAGTCCACTAGCGACACCACACTGTCAGCAATTGTTAGCGGAGGAACACCAACAGCCTTCTTCCTAAAGTCCACTAAAATCTCAATTGTTTTGAGTGAGTTGAGCTCTAGATGGTTGCTGCTGCACCACCGGGCCAATCGGTCCACTTCTTGTCTTTAGGCCGATTCATCCCCGTCCTTGATAAGGCCAATGACGGTAGTGTCATCAGTGAATTTGATTATCTTTACTGTTTGCGCCTCTGAGGTGCAGTTGTTGGTGTACAGGGAGAAGAGTAGGGGTGAAAGTAGACAGCCCTGGGGGGCTCCTGTGCTGATGGACCGCACTTGGGAGGTGAATTCCCCCACTTTCACAACTTGTCACATAAGGGCCACTTACCTACATGGTAATTGCCAGCAGTCACATGCTCGTTGCCACGGGGCATTTTCTGTTTGTTGCCATGGAGTGATTACATGCTCGTTGCCAGGGGGATTTCCTTCTGGTTGCCATGGAGTGATTACGTGCTCATTGCCCAGGGCCGGTGCAAGGCATCTAGGCGCCCTAGGCAAACCTACAGGATACCGCCCCCCCTCCCCCCCAGGCTGGTATGTGTGTGTGTGTATATATATATATATATATATAGCAGAGTCCAATAGACCGGCACCCTCCTCAACACAGCAACTGCCGCGGTGCTTCCAGCAATTATAACTTACAGCAACTCCAGATGCGAGCACCCACGGTCTTGGAAATAACGGCAACCACAGACAAGGTATCTGCAAGCTTTCGGGCCTTTATTAGCCCTTCGTCAGGCAACACAAGATAAAACATACAAGACAGTGCTCACCTTAAATACATGTGTAGCTTACACCTGGGGTGAAATGTAATAGGATGAGAGATTCAGAAAGTGAGAGATTTGGTAAGAAATCTCCAGTTTTTTTAAAGCGGCAATCATTCACACTGCAAAACCAGTTTGATTTTGCAGTGTAAATGATTGCCGCTTTAAAAAAACTGGAGATTTCTTACCAAATCTCTCACTTTCTGAATCTCTCATCCTATTACATTTCACCCCTGGTGTCTCGTCGCCCAGCCCCCGGCATGTGTGTCAGGAGGAAGTTCCGGGTGTTACCTCACAGAACCTCCCCTCCACACAGCTATCCGGCGGTAACCATGGAGACAGAGACACTCACAGTTCTGTGAACTAGTCTCACCTCCATTACAATGTATGGAGGAGTTCGTGTCGACAGTTCTGTGTTGATTACATACAAAAAAACAAATATATACAAAAAATATATACAAAAGTGTCGCATAAATGTAGTGATAATCTCTACAAACAAGAGCATATATAGAGTGCAGTCAAATATAATTTAAATACATAAAGGTATAGCGAGCAAAACAACGGGATTTTATATTGGGACAATTGTAGCATATACAGTCTAAAGTGACACTGTTAGTTAGAAAAAATGTTCATGTTTAATTGGTCATTCAGCCCTTTAGGTTTGACGGTCTCCAGTAAAAAAATCCACTTAGACTCAAGACGCAGGAGGCTTTTGTGCCTATCACCACGTCTTTTGTCTTCAGGGACATGATCTATGATTACATGCTTGAAACTTGCCAGATTATGCTTCAATTCAAAGAAATGTCTGGCAAGGGGCTGGTCAGAAGTTTTGCCACCCAATGCTGCCCTGATTGTAGTGCGGTGCATAGCCATTCGCTCCTTAAAGGGGCGAATGGTTTTGCCTATGTAACATAAGCCACACGGGCATTTCACCATATACACAACGTAAGCTGTACTACAGGTCACAGCGTGTCTAATCATGTAACGTTTCCCTGAGTGGGGATGGTAAAAGTATTTGGTTGCTATCATGTGTTGACATGTCGTACAGCCGACACATTTATAGCATCCTGGTTCGCGTCTGCGAATCCTTTTGTCAGTCTGTAGATGTTCACTGATGTCACTGTGTACTAACCAATCCCTAATACTTTTACCTTTCTTATAACAGGGCATAATTTTAGAATGTTTCAATTGTCTAAGTTCAGTGTCATTCTGTACGACTGGCCACAATTTTTTACTCCAATAATTAATGTCACTACTGGCTGTTGTAAAGCCTTGTACCCAGTGTATCCGCTCACTACCACCTTGGGCAGCAGTATGACTAGGATTCTTAAGGGCTTGTTCCCTAGTTACACCCCCAACCTTTTTGCGTGCTCCCTCTAGAATATTATCAGGGTACCCACGATCTTTAAATTTATTCGTCATCATTTCAAAGGTTGTGTCTACTGCTGCAGTCTCACTGGTGATCCGCTTTGCTCTCAGGTACTGCGAGTATGGGAGACTACGTATGGTGGCAGGAGGATGGTAGCTGTCTGCCCTCAGTATCATGTTTCTATCAGTTTGTTTTGAAAACAAGGACGTGGAAATCTTGCCTTCAGATACAGAAATCATAACATCAAGAAATGCTATTTGCTCAAGGTTCATCTGATAAGTAAATTTAATTGAACAATCCCTCTGATTGATGTCAAAAACCATTTTTTCAAAGTCTTCAGGACGCCCCCTCCAAAAGAGGAGCACGTCATCAATATAACGTTTGTAAAAAATTACACTGTCTCTCACTTCACGGGAAAAGAAAAAATCCCTTTCTAAATCAACCATGTACGTGTTGGCGTAAGCGGGAGCCACGGGGGATCCCATGGCACACCCGCTTACCTGCAAGTAGTACCGGTTGTTAAACAAAAAATAGTTCTTAGTGAGTACCACTTTAAGAAGAGACAGAAAAAAATCCAAATTTGGACCTTCATAGAGAGGATTGTTCAATAACAGTTTTTCAACAGCTAACAAACCCCCATCATGGGGGATGTTGGTGTAGAGACTGGTGATGTCCAGGGTGCATAGCCACGTACCCTCTGGAACATCACCAATCTCCCCCAATTTGAGCAGCAAGTCTGTAGTGTCTTTTAAATAGGTATCCCCATTCTGCACACACGGCTGGAGAAACGCATCCAAGTATTGGGATATGTTGTTAAATAATCCTCCCCGGGCAGATATAATAGGGCGCCCCGGGGGGTTCTCCAAGCGTTTATGAATTTTTGGCAGTGTGTACAGAATGGGGACCCTAGGTTGAGACACTTTAAGGAAATTACCAACTTGTTCTGAAATCAACATAGTAAAAATTGCACCATCTATAATCTTAAATACTTCAGTTTTATATTGATCAGTTGGGTCATTCCTCAATTCACAATAAACATTCTTGTCAGCCAACTGCTGATAGATCTCATTACAATACTGATTGACATTCTGCACGACAACCCCACCCCCCTTGTCCGCAGACCTAATGACCACATCTCTGTAGCCATTGAGGGCCTGCCACTCATCTTTTGTAAGATTATTTTTACGTTTAACTGAATGAGATTGTGACTCCATCACTTGAGCATCCAGTGCTTTGATGTAGCCCTGTATAGATACATTATGTGTCACAGGGTCAAAACTAGATTTGTTACAAAAACGTTTAGACTACAGACTGACAAAAGGATTCGCAGACGCGAACCAGGATGCTATAAATGTGTCGGCTGTACGACATGTCAACACATGATAGCAACCAAATACTTTTACCATCCCCACTCAGGGAAACGTTACATGATTAGACACGCTGTGACCTGTAGTACAGCTTACGTTGTGTATATGGTGAAATGCTTATGTTACATAGGCAAAACCATTCGCCCCTTTAAGGAGCGAATGGCTATGCACCGCACTACAATCAGGGCAGCATTGGGTGGCAAAACTTCTGACCAGCCCCTTGCCAGACATTTCTTTGAATTGAAGCATAATCTGGCAAGTTTCAAGCATGTAATCATAGATCATGTCCCTGAAGACAAAAGACGTGGTGATAGGCACAAAAGCCTCCTGCGTCTTGAGTCTAAGTGGATTTTTTTACTGGAGACCGTCAAACCTAAAGGGCTGAATGACCAATTAAACATGAACATTTTTTCTAACTAACAGTGTCACTTTAGACTGTATATGCTACAATTGTCCCAATATAAAATCCCGTTGTTTTGCTCGCTATACCTTTATGTATTTAAATTATATTTGACTGCACTCTATATATGCTCTTGTTTGTAGAGATTATCACTACATTTATGCGACACTTTTGTATATATTTTTTGTATATATTTGTTTTTTGTATGTAATCAACACAGAACTGTCGACACGAACTCCTCCATACATTGTAATGGAGGTGAGACTAGTTCACAGAACTGTGAGTGTCTCTGTCTCCATGGTTACCGCCGGATAGCTGTGTGGAGGGGAGGTTCTGTGAGGTAACACCCGGAACTTCCTCCTGACACACATGCCGGGGGCTGGGCGACGAGACACCAGGTGTAAGCTACACATGTATTTAAGGTGAGCACTGTCTTGTATGTTTTATCTTGTGTTGCCTGACGAAGGGCTAATAAAGGCCCGAAAGCTTGCAGATACCTTGTCTGTGGTTGCCGTTATTTCCAAGACCGTGGGTGCTCGCATCTGGAGTTGCTGTAAGTTATAATTGCTGGAAGCACCGCGGCAGTTGCTGTGTTGAGGAGGGTGCCGGTCTATTGGACTCTGCTATATTAGCATAGCTGATATGTGGACAGCTGTTCACGGCTATGCTCAGACGGATAGCACCTCCACAGAATTGAATACAGTGTACATGTTTGTACTGAAGGAACTGTTATACCATTGAACATTTCCCCTGCTGGAATTTGTGCTTTGGTTTTTGTGTTCGCATTTAAGCATATATCCTGTGCTGATATGGATGAAGCTGGTGGCTTTGATTGGACACAGGTGCCGCATTGTGAGACTCTAAGTCTGTCTGAAAGTGATACAGACGCTATTTTATTCACTGAGAAATTTGTGGACTCTCTCGGAGATGTCACTCCAGATGATGTATATTTCCAATTACTGCGTTTAAAGAAAAAAGAGGTGGACTATTTGTTGCACGGCATTACTTTGTCTGACTATGTGAGAGAGAGGAAAATTCCCCGGGGATTCCGGGTTAATAATGCACCGACTATTGGCAGACATAACGGTGAATTTTGCCGTAAATGGATTGCGGTGTTAAATAAGTGTTCCCTCGACCTAATGACTATTGTTGTAGAGGAAGCTGGACGAGAACTAAAACTGGTACGTGAAAAAATTAAAGAATATGAGGGTAAAAACAAAAGCATCCTGATACAAGATAAAAGTCAGGATTGGCTGGATAAAATTCAATCTCAGGTGGCTGATTACAAATCTGAACTGGTAGCCTTTAAGAAAAGGAAATTGGACACTGTTAACAGAGATTACTCTGACCATCAAGTGTACAGGTGGCTATCTGGCAAGCCTGATTCCAGAACCAATTACAGGCCCTATAATCAACGGAGGGGCCGCCAGTATCCTAATAATTATTCCAGTGATGCACCCTCATCATCAGGCGACGACACAGCCCGCTACAATCAAGCTGGTGTTAAACTCCCTTTAGGAGTAACAACAAGACGTGGCAGAGGTCGTGCCCAAAGCGTACAAGGCGAGGTGGCAAACGATACCGCCAAATCAAAGAAAAACAAAACTCGCAACAAATAAATCAGGTGTTCAATCTTTCTGACAGGATTCTTACAGAGCCAGAATTGAGGGTGTTGAATAAGGGTTTGAGTTTTGTGCCAACCAACCCTTTCAACAGTCTCAATTGGAAAATTGATTTATACCATCTTAATCGTCAATTAAAATTGAAAGACTTTTTCTCTAAAAGAACTGAGTCTTTACCTGCCAGAACTTTGGACACTGATTCAACCATCTCTAAACGTTTTTGTAACAAATCTAGTTTTGACCCTGTGACACATAATGTATCTATACAGGGCTACATCAAAGCACTGGATGCTCAAGTGATGGAGTCACAATCTCATTCAGTTAAACGTAAAAATAATCTTACAAAAGATGAGTGGCAGGCCCTCAAGGACCTTAATGGCTACAGAGATGTGGTCATTAGGTCTGCGGACAAGGGGGGTGGGGTTGTCGTGCAGAATGTCAATCAGTATTGTAATGAGATCTATCAGCAGTTGGCTGACAAGAATGTTTATTGTGAATTGAGGAATGACCCAACTGATCAATATAAAACTGAAGTATTTAAGATTATAGATGGTGCAATTTTTACTATGTTGATTTCAGAACAAGTTGGTAATTTCCTTAAAGTGTCTCAACCTAGGGTCCCCATTCTGTACACACTGCCAAAAATTCATAAACGCTTGGAGAACCCCCCGGGGCGCCCTATTATATCTGCCCGGGGAGGATTATTTAACAACATTTCCCAATACTTGGATGCGTTTCTCCAGCCGTGTGTGCAGAATGGGGATACCTATTTAAAAGACACTACAGACTTGCTGCTCAAATTGGGGGAGATTGGTGATGTTCCAGAGGGTACGTGGCTATGCACCCTGGACATCACCAGTCTCTACACCAACATCCCCCATGATGGGGGTTTGTTAGCTGTTGAAAAACTGTTATTGAACAATCCTCTCTATGAAGGTCCAAATTTGGATTTTTTTCTGTCTCTTCTTAAAGTGGTACTCACTAAGAACTATTTTTTGTTTAACAACCGGTACTACTTGCAGGTAAGCGGGTGTGCCATGGGATCCCCCGTGGCTCCCGCTTACGCCAACACGTACATGGTTGATTTAGAAAGGGATTTTTTCTTTTCCCGTGAAGTGAGAGACAGTGTAATTTTTTACAAACGTTATATTGATGACGTGCTCCTCTTTTGGAGGGGGCGTCCTGAAGACTTTGAAAAAATGGTTTTTGACATCAATCAGAGGGATTGTTCAATTAAATTTACTTATCAGATGAACCTTGAGCAAATAGCATTTCTTGATGTTATGATTTCTGTATCTGAAGGCAAGATTTCCACGTCCTTGTTTTCAAAACAAACTGATAGAAACATGATACTGAGGGCAGACAGCTACCATCCTCCTGCCACCATACGTAGTCTCCCATACTCGCAGTACCTGAGAGCAAAGCGGATCACCAGTGAGACTGCAGCAGTAGACACAACCTTTGAAATGATGACGAATAAATTTAAAGATCGTGGGTACCCTGATAATATTCTAGAGGGAGCACGCAAAAAGGTTGGGGGTGTAACTAGGGAACAAGCCCTTAAGAATCCTAGTCATACTGCTGCCCAAGGTGGTAGTGAGCGGATACACTGGGTACAAGGCTTTACAACAGCCAGTAGTGACATTAATTATTGGAGTAAAAAATTGTGGCCAGTCGTACAGAATGACACTGAACTTAGACAATTGAAACATTCTAAAATTATGCCCTGTTATAAGAAAGGTAAAAGTATTAGGGATTGGTTAGTACACAGTGACATCAGTGAACATCTACAGACTGACAAAAGGATTCGCAGACGCGAACCAGGATGCTATAAATTAGTGATGAGCGGGTCCGGATCTCCGAGATCCGGATCCGCACGGACGTCCTGAATCCGAATCCGGATCCAGGACGTCCGCGGACTCCCGCGCAGGCCCGGAGCCGAAATCGAGGCCCGACGTCACATTGGTGACGTCGGATTCTCGCGAGATCCGGATTACATAAAAGCCGGGACCCGCCGCCGCCATCTTCATTCTGTGGGGCGACGCAGAGCAGGCAGCAGTGCTGCCAGAGAGGGGGGTTTTATTTATTGCTCCGTGAGGGGGGTTTGCTGGAGCGTTGTGTGTGTCACTGTGCTGCTTGCTGCTAAAGAGCTGCAAGTACAGAGGGGGTTTAATCATTTTTATTGTGCTGCTGGAGAGTGATTTTTTTTTCTATATTGCTGTAGCCTGCTCATCTGTAATTTGTGTCACTGCTGCTGCTACAGAATACTACAGACAGAGGGGGGTTTATTGTACTGCCGCAGAGGGGGTTTTCTTTCTATATTGCTATAGCCTGCTCATCTCTAATTGTGTCACTGCTGCTGCTAGCCTGCTACAGAATACTACAGACAGAGGGGGGTTTAATAATTTTTATTGTGCTGCCAGAGAGGGTTTTTGTGCTGCCTGGCTACCTGTTATATGGTTGTAAACACCTACCAGGCAGTCACCTCTGTTGTTGCCAGTGCCACTACCTTGTACCTACCTCTCAGAGTATATAAAAAAAAATAAAAAAAAAATTAAAAATATATAAAAATATAAAAAAAAATAATTAAGTTGTTGTTGTTGCTGACACCACTGGCTGCCGTTAGATATCGCAGACTCAGTAATTAAATTTTTAACTGTGGTTTGCTGACGCCACTTGTTGTGTTACCTACCAGTGTATCCACTTTTGTATCTTGCTGCTGTTGTCACTGGCTAGTGACAACAACCAGCTGATATCTGGGTATCCAGTTTGCTGCCACCGCTGCCGTTACATATATCGCAGTAAATAACTCCGGTTTGCTGACGCCACTTGTTGTGTTACCTACCAGTGTATCCACAAAATAAATATTGTATCTTGCTGCTGTTGTCACTGGCTAGTGACAACCAGCTGATATCTGGGTATCCAGTTTGCTGCCACCGCTGCCGTTACATATATCGCAGTAAATAACTCCGGTTTGCTGACGCCACTTGTTGTGTTACCTACCAGTGTAACTATCCACAAAATAAATATTGTATCTTGCTGCTGTTGTCACTGGCTAGTGACAACCAGCTGATATCTGGGTATCCAGTTTGCTGCCACTGCTGCCGTTACATATATCGCAGTAAATAACTCCGGTTTGCTGACGCCACTTGTTGTGTTACCTACCAGTGTAACTATCCACAAAATAAATATTGTATCTTGCTGCTGTTGTCACTGGCTAGTGACAACAACCAGCTGATATCTGGGTATCCAGTTTGCTGCCACTGCTGCCGTTACATATATCGCAGTAAATAACTCCGGTTTGCTGACGCCACTTGTTGTGTTACCTACCAGTGTAACTATCCACAAAATAAATATTGTATCTTGCTGCTGTTGTCACTGGCTAGTGACAACCAGCTGATATCTGGGTATCCAGTTTGCTGCCACCGCTGCCGTTACATATATCGCAGTAAATAACTCCGGTTTGCTGACGCCACCTGTTGTGTTACCTACCAGTGTAACTATCCACAAAATAAATATTGTATCTTGCTGCTGTTGTCACTGGCTAGTGACAACAACCAGCTGATATCTGGGTATCCAGTTTGCTGCCACCGCTGCCGTTACATATATCGCAGTAAATAACTCCGGTTTGCTGACGCCACCTGTTGTGTTACCTACCAGTGTAACTATCCACAAAATAAATATTGTATCTTGCTGCTGTTGTCACTGGCTAGTGACAACAACCAGCTGATATCTGGGTATCCAGTTTGCTGCCACTGCTGCCGTTACATATATCGCAGTAAATAACTCCGGTTTGCTGACGCCACTTGTTGTGTTACCTACCAGTGTATCCACTTTTGTATCTTGCTGCTGTTGTCACTGGCTAGTGACAACAACCAGCTGATATCTGGGTATCCAGTTTGCTGCCACTGCTGCCGTTACATATATCGCAGTAAATAACTCCGGTTTGCTGACGCCACTTGTTGTGTTACCTACCAGTGTATCCACAAAATAAATATTGTATCTTGCTGCTGTTGTCACTGGCTAGTGACAACAACCAGCTGATATCTGGGTATCCAGTTTGCTGCCACCGCTGCCGTTACATATATCGCAGTAAATAACTCCGGTTTGCTGACGCCACTTGTTGTGTTACCTACCAGTGTAACTATCCACAAAATAAATATTGTATCTTGCTGCTGTTGTCACTGGCTAGTGACAACAACCAGCTGATATCTGGGTATCCAGTTTGCTGCCACTGCTGCCGTTACATATATCGCAGTAAATAACTCCGGTTTGCTGACGCCACTTGTTGTGTTACCTACCAGTGTAACTATCCACAAAATAAATATTGTATCTTGCTGCTGTTGTCACTGGCTAGTGACAACAACCAGCTGATATCTGGGTATCCAGTTTGCTGCCACCGCTGCCGTTACATATATCGCAGTAAATAACTCCGGTTTGCTGACGCCACTTGTTGTGTTACCTACCAGTGTATCCACAAAATAAATATTGTATCTTGCTGCTGTTGTCACTGGCTAGTGACAACAACCAGCTGATATCTGGGTATCCAGTTTGCTGCCACCGCTGCCGTTACATATATCGCAGTAAATAACTCCGGTTTGCTGACGCCACTTGTTGTGTTACCTACCAGTGTAACTATCCACAAAATAAATATTGTATCTTGCTGCTGTTGTCACTGGCTAGTGACAACAACCAGCTGATATCTGGGTATCCAGTTTGCTGCCACTGCTGCCGTTACATATATCGCAGTAAATAACTCCGGTTTGCTGACGCCACTTGTTGTGTTACCTACCAGTGTAACTATCCACAAAATAAATATTGTATCTTGCTGCTGTTGTCACTGGCTAGTGACAACAACCAGCTGATATCTGGGTATCCAGTTTGCTGCCACCGCTGCCGTTACATATATCGCAGTAAATAACTCCGGTTTGCTGACGCCACCTGTTGTGTTACCTACCAGTGTAACTATCCACAAAATAAATATTGTATCTTGCTGCTGTTGTCACTGGCTAGTGACAACAACCAGCTGATATCTGGGTATCCAGTTTGCTGCCACTGCTGCCGTTACATATATCGCAGTAAATAACTCCGGTTTGCTGACGCCACTTGTTGTGTTACCTACCAGTGTATCCACTTTTGTATCTTGCTGCTGTTGTCACTGGCTAGTGACAACAACCAGCTGATATCTGGGTATCCAGTTTGCTGCCACTGCTGCCGTTACATATATCGCAGTAAATAACTCCGGTTTGCTGACGCCACTTGTTGTGTTACCTACCAGTGTATCCACAAAATAAATATTGTATCTTGCTGCTGTTGTCACTGGCTAGTGACAACAACCAGCTGATATCTGGGTATCCAGTTTGCTGCCACCGCTGCCGTTACATATATCGCAGTAAATAACTCCGGTTTGCTGACGCCACTTGTTGTGTTACCTACCAGTGTAACTATCCACAAAATAAATATTGTATCTTGCTGCTGTTGTCACTGGCTAGTGACAACAACCAGCTGATATCTCGGTATCCAGTTTGCTGCCACTGCTGCCGTTACATATATCGCAGTAAATAACTCCGGTTTGCTGACGCCACTTGTTGTGTTACCTACCAGTGTATCCACAAAATAAATATTGTATCTTGCTGCTGTTGTCACTGGCTAGTGACAACAACCAGCTGATATCTGGGTATCCAGTTTGCTGCCACCGCTGCCGTTACATATATCGCAGTAAATAACTCCGGTTTGCTGACGCCACTTGTTGTGTTACCTACCAGTGTAACTATCCACAAAATAAATATTGTATCTTGCTGCTGTTGTCACTGGCTAGTGACAACAACCAGCTGATATCTCGGTATCCAGTTTGCTGCCACTGCTGCCGTTACATATATATCGCAGTAAATAACTCCGGTTTGCTGACGCCACTTGTTGTGTTACCTACCAGTGTATCCACTTTTGTATCTTGCTGCTGTTGTCACTGGCTAGTGACAACAACCAGCTGATATCTGGGTATCCAGTTTGCTGCCACTGCTGCCGTTACATATATCGCAGTAAATAACTCCGGTTTGCTGACGCCACTTGTTGTGTTACCTACCAGTGTATCCACAAAATAAATATTGTATCTTGCTGCTGTTGTCACTGGCTAGTGACAACAACCAGCTGATATCTGGGTATCCAGTTTGCTGCCACCGCTGCCGTTACATATATCGCAGTAAATAACTCCGGTTTGCTGACGCCACTTGTTGTGTTACCTACCAGTGTAACTATCCACAAAATAAATATTGTATCTTGCTGCTGTTGTCACTGGCTAGTGACAACAACCAGCTGATATCTGGGTATCCAGTTTGCTGCCACTGCTGCCGTTACATATATCGCAGTAAATAACTCCGGTTTGCTGACGCCACTTGTTGTGTTACCTACCAGTGTAACTATCCACAAAATAAATATTGTATCTTGCTGCTGTTGTCACTGGCTAGTGACAACAACCAGCTGATATCTGGGTATCCAGTTTGCTGCCACCGCTGCCGTTACATATATCGCAGTAAATAACTCCGGTTTGCTGACGCCACCTGTTGTGTTACCTACCAGTGTAACTATCCACAAAATAAATATTGTATCTTGCTGCTGTTGTCACTGGCTAGTGACAACAACCAGCTGATATCTGGGTATCCAGTTTGCTGCCACTGCTGCCGTTACATATATCGCAGTAAATAACTCCGGTTTGCTGACGCCACTTGTTGTGTTACCTACCAGTGTAACTATCCACAAAATAAATATTGTATCTTGCTGCTGTTGTCACTGGCTAGTGACAACAACCAGCTGATATCTGGGTATCCAGTTTGCTGCCACCGCTGCCGTTACATATATCGCAGTAAATAACTCCGGTTTGCTGACGCCACCTGTTGTGTTACCTACCAGTGTAACTATCCACAAAATAAATATTGTATCTTGCTGCTGTTGTCACTGGCTAGTGACAACAACCAGCTGATATCTGGGTATCCAGTTTGCTGCCACTGCTGCCGTTACATATATCGCAGTAAATAACTCCGGTTTGCTGACGCCACTTGTTGTGTTACCTACCAGTGTATCCACTTTTGTATCTTGCTGCTGTTGTCACTGGCTAGTGACAACAACCAGCTGATATCTGGGTATCCAGTTTGCTGCCACTGCTGCCGTTACATATATCGCAGTAAATAACTCCGGTTTGCTGACGCCACTTGTTGTGTTACCTACCAGTGTATCCACAAAATAAATATTGTATCTTGCTGCTGTTGTCACTGGCTAGTGACAACAACCAGCTGATATCTGGGTATCCAGTTTGCTGCCACCGCTGCCGTTACATATATCGCAGTAAATAACTCCGGTTTGCTGACGCCACTTGTTGTGTTACCTACCAGTGTAACTATCCACAAAATAAATATTGTATCTTGCTGCTGTTGTCACTGGCTAGTGACAACAACCAGCTGATATCTCGGTATCCAGTTTGCTGCCACTGCTGCCGTTACATATATATCGCAGTAAATAACTCCGGTTTGCTGACGCCACTTGTTGTGTTACCTACCAGTGTATCCACTTTTGTATCTTGCTGCTGTTGTCACTGGCTAGTGACAACAACCAGCTGATATCTGGGTATCCAGTTTGCTGCCACTGCTGCCGTTACATATATCGCAGTAAATAACTCCGGTTTGCTGACGCCACTTGTTGTGTTACCTACCAGTGTATCCACAAAATAAATATTGTATCTTGCTGCTGTTGTCACTGGCTAGTGACAACAACCAGCTGATATCTGGGTATCCAGTTTGCTGCCACCGCTGCCGTTACATATATCGCAGTAAATAACTCCGGTTTGCTGACGCCACTTGTTGTGTTACCTACCAGTGTAACTATCCACAAAATAAATATTGTATCTTGCTGCTGTTGTCACTGGCTAGTGACAACAACCAGCTGATATCTGGGTATCCAGTTTGCTGCCACTGCTGCCGTTACATATATCGCAGTAAATAACTCCGGTTTGCTGACGCCACTTGTTGTGTTACCTACCAGTGTAACTATCCACAAAATAAATATTGTATCTTGCTGCTGTTGTCACTGGCTAGTGACAACAACCAGCTGATATCTGGGTATCCAGTTTGCTGCCACCGCTGCCGTTACATATATCGCAGTAAATAACTCCGGTTTGCTGACGCCACCTGTTGTGTTACCTACCAGTGTAACTATCCACAAAATAAATATTGTATCTTGCTGCTGTTGTCACTGGCTAGTGACAACAACCAGCTGATATCTGGGTATCCAGTTTGCTGCCACTGCTGCCGTTACATATATCGCAGTAAATAACTCCGGTTTGCTGACGCCACTTGTTGTGTTACCTACCAGTGTAACTATCCACAAAATAAATATTGTATCTTGCTGCTGTTGTCACTGGCTAGTGACAACAACCAGCTGATATCTGGGTATCCAGTTTGCTGCCACCGCTGCCGTTACATATATCGCAGTAAATAACTCCGGTTTGCTGACGCCACCTGTTGTGTTACCTACCAGTGTAACTATCCACAAAATAAATATTGTATCTTGCTGCTGTTGTCACTGGCTAGTGACAACAACCAGCTGATATCTGGGTATCCAGTTTGCTGCCACTGCTGCCGTTACATATATCGCAGTAAATAACTCCGGTTTGCTGACGCCACTTGTTGTGTTACCTACCAGTGTATCCACTTTTGTATCTTGCTGCTGTTGTCACTGGCTAGTGACAACAACCAGCTGATATCTGGGTATCCAGTTTGCTGCCACTGCTGCCGTTACATATATCGCAGTAAATAACTCCGGTTTGCTGACGCCACTTGTTGTGTTACCTACCAGTGTATCCACAAAATAAATATTGTATCTTGCTGCTGTTGTCACTGGCTAGTGACAACAACCAGCTGATATCTGGGTATCCAGTTTGCTGCCACCGCTGCCGTTACATATATCGCAGTAAATAACTCCGGTTTGCTGACGCCACTTGTTGTGTTACCTACCAGTGTAACTATCCACAAAATAAATATTGTATCTTGCTGCTGTTGTCACTGGCTAGTGACAACAACCAGCTGATATCTCGGTATCCAGTTTGCTGCCACTGCTGCCGTTACATATATATCGCAGTAAATAACTCCGGTTTGCTGACGCCACTTGTTGTGTTACCTACCAGTGTATCCACTTTTGTATCTTGCTGCTGTTGTCACTGGCTAGTGACAACAACCAGCTGATATCTGGGTATCCAGTTTGCTGCCACTGCTGCCGTTACATATATCGCAGTAAATAACTCCGGTTTGCTGACGCCACTTGTTGTGTTACCTACCAGTGTATGCTGCACTACAAGTCTCAGCAGGTAGCACCTCATATGTCCAGGGTGTGCAGTTTAGGGCCCCTCCCCCTATGTACTATATATTGTGTATTCATACACACTGGAAGGAACTAGAGACGCCTTCCTCCTAAACTTGCACCCCACCCACCTGTCCCAAATTGATTTTAATTAGGTTGGAGTCCCAACATTCAAGACTGCACACCTCAGCTTGGCACTATGAGGGTAAGTCCTACTATACATATATGCTGAGTGTTAGTCTGTGGGACCGTGTTTGGGGCTCAGGGCTCTTTGGGCTGCTGTTGCTGGGCTGCTCCATGGCATCATATCGTATACTTTCAATCACCCCTTTAGTTTGTTTAATATATATGTAGCACCCTTCACATTTATTATTACTTCTTACCTTGGTAAGTCCTATCACATATAATTTCCCCTATCCCTTTTACTATCACTTTAATTTTACACTAATGTGATGCCATGGGGTGGTTCTGCTGGGCAGGCCTGGGGGGCCCTGTGCCCTGGACCTGTCCCAGAGTAGTGTTAGGGACTTGTCCTAATGAGGTAACCTGGACGCGGTGGACAAGCCGATACTAATGGCCATTACTATGCTAATAACCTCAAATGCAATATAGCAAGATATTAAAAGGTCTAGCATATATATTTAGTGTGCACCTGCAAACTCCTCCTCCTGCTTGCTGCACTACAAGTCTCAGCAGGTAGCACCTCATATGTCCAGGGTGTGCAGTTTAGGGCCCCTCCCCCTATGTACTATATATTGTGTATTCATACACACTGGAAGGAACTAGAGACGCCTTCCTCCTAAACTTGCACCCCACCCACCTGTCCCAAATTGATTTTAATTAGGTTGGAGTCCCAACATTCAAGACTGCACACCTCAGCTTGGCACTATGAGGGTAAGTCCTACTATACATATATGCTGAGTGTTAGTCTGTGGGACCGTGTTTGGGGCTCAGGGCTCTTTGGGCTGCTGTTGCTGGGCTGCTCCATGGCATCATATCGTATACTTTCAATCACCCCTTTAGTTTGTTTAATATATATGTAGCACCCTTCACATTTATTATTACTTCTTACCTTGGTAAGTCCTATCACATATAATTTCCCCTATCCCTTTTACTATCACTTTAATTTTACACTAATGTGATGCCATGGGGTGGTTCTGCTGGGCAGGCCTGGGGGGCCCTGTGCCCTGGACCTGTCCCAGAGTAGTGTTAGGGACTTGTCCTAATGAGGTAACCTGGACGCGGTGGACAAGCCGATACTAATGGCCATTACTATGCTAATAACCTCAAATGCAATATAGCAAGATATTAAAAGGTCTAGCATATATATTTAGTGTGCACCTGCAAACTCCTCCTCCTGCTTGCTGCACTACAAGTCTCAGCAGGTAGCACCTCATATGTCCAGGGTGTGCAGTTTAGGGCCCCTCCCCCTATGTACTATATATTGTGTATTCATACACACTGGAAGGAACTAGAGACGCCTTCCTCCTAAACTTGCACCCCACCCACCTGTCCCAAATTGATTTTAATTAGGTTGGAGTCCCAACATTCAAGACTGCACACCTCAGCTTGGCACTATGAGGGTAAGTCCTACTATACATATATGCTGAGTGTTAGTCTGTGGGACCGTGTTTGGGGCTCAGGGCTCTTTGGGCTGCTGTTGCTGGGCTGCTCCATGGCATCATATCGTATACTTTCAATCACCCCTTTAGTTTGTTTAATATATATGTAGCACCCTTCACATTTATTATTACTTCTTACCTTGGTAAGTCCTATCACATATAATTTCCCCTATCCCTTTTACTATCACTTTAATTTTACACTAATGTGATGCCATGGGGTGGTTCTGCTGGGCAGGCCTGGGGGGCCCTGTGCCCTGGACCTGTCCCAGAGTAGTGTTAGGGACTTGTCCTAATGAGGTAACCTGGACGCGGTGGACAAGCCGATACTAATGGCCATTACTATGCTAATAACCTCAAATGCAATATAGCAAGATATTAAAAGGTCTAGCATATATATTTAGTGTGCACCTGCAAACTCCTCCTCCTGCTTGCTGCACTACAAGTCTCAGCAGGTAGCACCTCATATGTCCAGGGTGTGCAGTTTAGGGCCCCTCCCCCTATATCCACAAAATAAATATTGTATCTTGCTGCTGTTGTCACTGGCTAGTGACAACAACCAGCTGATATCTGGGTATCCAGTTTGCTGCCACCGCTGCCGTTACATATATCGCAGTAAATAACTCCGGTTTGCTGACGCCACTTGTTGTGTTACCTACCAGTGTAACTATCCACAAAATAAATATTGTATCTTGCTGCTGTTGTCACTGGCTAGTGACAACAACCAGCTGATATCTGGGTATCCAGTTTGCTGCCACTGCTGCCGTTACATATATCGCAGTAAATAACTCCGGTTTGCTGACGCCACTTGTTGTGTTACCTACCAGTGTAACTATCCACAAAATAAATATTGTATCTTGCTGCTGTTGTCACTGGCTAGTGACAACAACCAGCTGATATCTGGGTATCCAGTTTGCTGCCACCGCTGCCGTTACATATATCGCAGTAAATAACTCCGGTTTGCTGACGCCACCTGTTGTGTTACCTACCAGTGTAACTATCCACAAAATAAATATTGTATCTTGCTGCTGTTGTCACTGGCTAGTGACAACAACCAGCTGATATCTGGGTATCCAGTTTGCTGCCACTGCTGCCGTTACATATATCGCAGTAAATAACTCCGGTTTGCTGACGCCACTTGTTGTGTTACCTACCAGTGTATCCACTTTTGTATCTTGCTGCTGTTGTCACTGGCTAGTGACAACAACCAGCTGATATCTGGGTATCCAGTTTGCTGCCACTGCTGCCGTTACATATATCGCAGTAAATAACTCCGGTTTGCTGACGCCACTTGTTGTGTTACCTACCAGTGTATCCACAAAATAAATATTGTATCTTGCTGCTGTTGTCACTGGCTAGTGACAACAACCAGCTGATATCTGGGTATCCAGTTTGCTGCCACTGCTGCCGTTACATATATCGCAGTAAATAACTCCGGTTTGCTGACGCCACTTGTTGTGTTACCTACCAGTGTAACTATCCACAAAATAAATATTGTATCTTGCTGCTGTTGTCACTGGCTAGTGACAACAACCAGCTGATATCTGGGTATCCAGTTTGCTGCCACTGCTGCCGTTACATATATCGCAGTAAATAACTCCGGTTTGCTGACGCCACTTGTTGTGTTACCTACCAGTGTATCCACTTTTGTATCTTGCTGCTGTTGTCACTGGCTAGTGACAACAACCAGCTGATATCTGGGTATCCAGTTTGCTGCCACTGCTGCCGTTACATATATCGCAGTAAATAACTCCGGTTTGCTGACGCCACTTGTTGTGTTACCTACCAGTGTATCCACAAAATAAATATTGTATCTTGCTGCTGTTGTCACTGGCTAGTGACAACAACCAGCTGATATCTGGGTATCCAGTTTGCTGCCACCGCTGCCGTTACATATATCGCAGTAAATAACTCCGGTTTGCTGACGCCACTTGTTGTGTTACCTACCAGTGTAACTATCCACAAAATAAATATTGTATCTTGCTGCTGTTGTCACTGGCTAGTGACAACAACCAGCTGATATCTCGGTATCCAGTTTGCTGCCACCGCTGCCTACCGTTAGATATCGCAGTACATAACTCTGGTTTGCTGACGCCACTTGTTGTGTTACTGATATATATCCACTTTTGTATCTTGCTGCTGTTGTCACTGGATAGTGACAACAACCAGCTGATATCTCGGTATCCAGTTTGCTGACACCGCTGCCTACCGTTAGATATCCAAAATATGGAGGATAAAAAAAAAGGAAAAGATGAGGAGCCACTTCGTCGTGCTTCTGAAGCTGATGCCACTAGTCATCATGACATAGGCGATGAAATGCCATCGACGTCGTCTGCCAAGGCCGATGCCCAGTGTCAAAGTAGAGGGCATGTAAAATCCAAAAAGCCAAAGTTGAGTAAAAGGCCCTTAAAAAGAAAAAGCAAATCATTGGAGGAGAAACTTAAAGTTGCCAGTGTGCCATTTACAACGCGGAGTGGCAAGGAACGGCTACGGCCATGGCCTATGTTCATGACTAGTTGCTCAGCTTCACAAGATGATCAAAGTCCTCCTCCTCCTCCTCCTCCTCCTCCTTCTCCCACTTTAAAATTTAAGAGATTTAAGGTGTCACCAACAAAAATCCAGCAAACAACTCTGCCTTCCAAAGAAGACATGGTATCACAAATCCCAGTGGAGAGTCCAAGGGTGTTGGTGGTTGCGATGCCTGACCTTCCCATCACTGTACGGGAAGAGGATGCTCCTTTCAGCATTCGCAGCACACCCTCTGCATGTGCTGGAAGGATCACAGACAGTGCAGTTGCAGATGTCGATAATGAAGGTGTCAGTGTTGTACACCAGGAGGAGGATATTGATGAAGCTGGTGCTGAGGGAGAAATTGACGAGGAGGACGATGCTGATGCGGTTTGCTTAAATGAGGCACCGGGCAAGACAGTTGTTGTCCGTGAGATCCCAAAGGGCATCACCATGCCTGGACAGAAGACCAATAAATCCACCTCTTCGGTCTGGAATTATTTTTATCCCAAACCGTCCAACAATTGTTTTGCCATATGTAGCTTATGCAAAGCTCAAATAAGCAGGGGTAAGGACGTTTCCCACCTAGGGACATCCTCCCTTCTACGTCACTTGAAGAGCGTTCATAAGTTGCTGTTTAGTTCAGAAACTGTGGCTAAGAATGTACACAGTCCAGGGACAACTAAATCCCTTTGTCCTGTTGTGTCCACGTGCCCAACTACACCGCAAAGTCCCTCCTCGTCAATTTCTTCCTCAATGAGGATTGGGAGTAGTCCTATAGGCCATGTTACTTGCCTGACTGACTCCTCTCCTATCCGGGATTCTTCTGGATGATCCTGCATTGCTACGCCTCCTACTGCTGCCGCTGCTGCTGTTGCTGCTGGGAGTCATTCATCATCCCGGAGGGGAAGTCGGAACACTTATTTCACTAAGCAATTGACTGTCCAACAGTCCTTTGCCATGAAGATGAAGTATGACAGCAGTCATCCAATGGCAAAGCGGGTAACTGAGGCCTTAGCAGATCTGATTGTATTAGATGTGCTTCCGGTGTCCATAACTGCTGGAGTAGGATTTAGACGATTGATGGACTTAGTGTGTCCCCGTTACAAAATACCGTCAAGATTCCACTTCGCTAGACAGGCGATACCGAAGCTGTACAGTAAAGTGCATAAAAGTGTTCTCAGTGCCCTGAAAAATGCGGTCATACCCACTGTCCACTTAACAACGGACATGTGGACAAGTGGAAAAGGGCAGACTAGGGATTACATGACCGTGACAGCCCACTGGGTAGATGAATCACCTTGTCCAGCAGCAACAACAGCAGCAGCACCAGTAGTAGGACCTGGGAAATGCCAGCTCCTTCCTAGGCAGGCTACGTTGTGTGTAACCGCTTTCCGTAAGAGGCACACCGCCGATAACCTCTTACAGAAACTGAGGGTAATCATTGGGCAATGGCTTACCCCTCTTAGACTCTCCTGGGGATTTGTGGTGTCAGACAATGCCTGCAATATCGTGCGGGCATTAAAGCAGGGCAAATTCCAGCATGTGCCCTGTTTTGCTCACACGATAAATTTGGTGGTCCAGAGTTTTCTAAGAGACAACAGAGCTGTGCAGGGGACTCTTTCGGTGGCCCGAAAAATTTGTGGCCACTTTCGTCATTCGGCGGCTGCATGCCAAAGACTGGAGCGGCAGCAAACACTGTTGAACCTGCCCCTCCATCAGCTGAAGCAAGAGGTCGTAACGCGGTGGAACTCAACCCTCTATATGCTTCAGAGGATGGAGGAGCAGCAAAGGGCCATTCAAGCCTATACATCCACCTATGACATAGGCAAAGGAGGGGGTATGCACCTGACTCAAGCACAGTGGAGAATGATTTCAGTGTTGTGCAAGATTCTCCAACCCTTCGAACTTGCCACACGTGAAGTCAGTTCAGACACTGCCAGCTTGAGTCAGGTCATTCCCCTCATCAGGCTTTTGCAGAAACAGTTGGAGAAAGTGAAGGAGGAGCTGAGACGGAGCGAGTCCTCTAAGCATGTGGGACTTGTGGATGAAGTCCTTCATACGCTTTGCCAGGATTCGAGGGTGGTACAAATTTTGAAATCAGAGGAGTACATTTTGGCCACCGTGCTCGATCCTCGGTTTAAAGCCTACGTGGTGTCACTCTTTCCGGCGGACACAAGCCTGCAGAAGTGCAAAGAACTGCTGGTTAGAAAACTGTCATCTTCTGAAGTGGAAAGTGACTCAGCAGCACCTTCTCCTTCATTTTCTCCAGCAACTGGTTCTGCAAGGAAACAACTGCGATTTCCTAAACCCCCCGCTGGTGGTGATAAAGGACCAAGTTTGGACATTTGGTCTGGGCTGAAGGACCTTCCAACAATTTCTGACATGTCTACTTCCACTGCCTATGATGCTATCACCATTGACAGAATGGTGGAGGATTATATGGGTGACAGCACCCAAGTAGGCATGTCAGAGAGTCCTTACCAGTACTGGCAGAAAAAAAAGGAAATTTGGAAGCCCCTGTACAAACTGGCTCTATATTACCTCAGTTGCCCTTCCTCCAGTGTGTACTCCGAAAGAGTTTTTAGTGCAGCTGGGAACCTTGTCAGCAATAAGCGTAGGAGGTTGCTTCCAAAAAATGTGGAGAAGATGATGTTCATAAAAATGAATTATCAATTCTACGAGAAAGACCAGCGTCCACAAAGTACACAGGAACCTGTGGTTGTGGATTCCAGCGGGGACGAATTAATACTCTGTGAGGGTGAGGAAGAACAAGATACTGATGGTGGTGAGGAATCGCTGGATGAGGATGAGGACGACCTTTTGCCTCTGTAGAGCCAGTTTGTGCAGGGACATATTAAATGGCAGCTTGTGATGTGGGGGCCCAAACGAACCAATCATTTCAGCCACAGTCGTGTGGCAGACCCTGTGGCTGAAATGATTGGTTTGTTAAAGTGTGCGTGTCCTGTTTATACAACATAAGGGTGGGTGGGAGGGCCCAAGGACAATTCCATCTTGCACCTCTTTTTTGTCTTTTGAATAATGTGCTCTTTGGGGCCTAGTTTGGGTGGGAGTGCCGTAGGACAATTCCATCTTGCACCTCTTTTTTGTCTTTTGAATAATGTGCTCTTTGGGGCCTAGTTTGGGTGGGAGTGCCCTTGGACACTTCCATCTTGCACCTCTTTTTTGTCTTTTGAATAATGTGCTCTTTGGGGCCTAGTTTGGGTGGGAGTGCCGTAGGACAATTCCATCTTGCACCTCTTTTTTGTCTTTTGAATAATGTGCTCTTTGGGGCCTAGTTTGGGTGGGAGTGCCGTAGGACAATTCCATCTTGCACCTCTTTTTTGTCTTTTGAATAATGTGCTCTTTGGGGCCTAGTTTGGGTGGGAGTGCCCTTGGACACTTCCATCTTGCACCTCTTTTTTATCTTTTGAATAATGTGCTCTTTGGGGCCTAGTTTGGGTGGGAGTGCCGTAGGACAATTCCATCTTGCACCTCTTTTTTGTCTTTTGAATAATGTGCTCTTTGGGGCCTAGTTTGGGTGGGAGTGCCCTTGGACACTTCCATCTTGCACCTCTTTTTTGTCTTTTGAATAATGTGCTCTTTGGGGCCTAGTTTGGGTGGGAGTGCCCTTGGACACTTCCATCTTGCACCTCTTTTTTGTCTTTTGAATAATGTGCTCTTTGGGGCCTAGTTTGGGTGGGAGTGCCGTAGGACAATTCCATCTTGCACCTCTTTTTTGTCTTTTGAATGATGTGCTCTTTGGGGCCTAGTTTGGGTGGGAGGGCCCTTGGACAATTCCATCTTGCACCTCTTTTTTTCTTTTGAATAATGTGCTCTTTGGGGCCTAGTTTTTCTATCTGCCACTGCAGTGCCACTCCTAGATGGGCCACGTGTTTGTGCCGCCCATTTGTCTTGCTTATCATAGTCATCCAGCTACCTCGGTGCAACATTTTGGCCTAAAAACAATATTGTGAGGTGTGAGGTCTTCAGAATAGACTGTAAATGAGTGGAGAAGAAAGCTGATGGGGTTAATAATAGCATAGGAGCAAAAAAACACCTAAATTATGCAATGTTAACCATTTTTATGCTTTTTAAAAAAAAATCAGAACCCAAAACCCAAAACCTTTAGGGGGTGTTTTGGCAAAACCCATTAGAACCCAAAACCTGAAGGTAATCAGAACCCAAAACGCGAAAAAGTGTCCGGTGCACATCTCTACTATAAATGTGTCGGCTGTACGACATGTCAACACATGATAGCAACCAAATACTTTTACCATCCCCACTCAGGGAAACGTTACATGATTAGACACGCTGTGACCTGTAGTACAGCTTACGTTGTGTATGGTGAAATGCCCGTGTGGCTTATGTTACATAGGCAAAACCATTCGCCCCTTTAAGGAGCGAATGGCTATGCACCGCACTACAATCAGGGCAGCATTGGGTGGCAAAACTTCTGACCAGCCCCTTGCCAGACATTTCTTTGAATTGAAGCATAATCTGGCAAGTTTCAAGCATGTAATCATAGATCATGTCCCTGAAGACAAAAGACGTGGTGATAGGCACAAAAGCCTCCTGCGTCTTGAGTCTTATGCTGCTTTCCCACTGCCTACACGGGTAAAGACCCGTTTTTTTTAAACGGGTCTTTAAACGGGTAAGAGCCATAAAGACTCTTTCCCACTGCAGCTTTTAAACGGTAAATTACCGTTTAAAAGCTGTTTTTGTCACATTCACACTTACCCGTTTAAAAACCCGTTTAAGCAGTGTAAAGATAGGGGGGGGGGGGAGAATTTAAAAAAAAAAAACGGCGTGGGGTCCCCCCCACTGCCGAAACCAGCACCAGGCTGAAGGAGCCGGGGCTGGTAATAAAAAATCAGGAAACCCGACAAATAGGGGTTCCCTGATTTTTTACAACCAGCCCCAGGCTCCAGGTCCGGGGCTGGTTCCCAAAATACGGGGGACAAAATGACTAGGGGTCCCCCGTATTTTAAGAACCAGCCCCAGGCACAACCAGCCAGCAGGGTAATGCCACAGCCGGGGGACACTTATAATATAAGTTCCCGCGGCCAAAGCATTAACCCTACCGACCAGTCAGCCTGGCCAGGGGCCCTGGGGGAGTGGGGACCCCCCCAATAAAGGGGTCCCCCCCCTCCAGGACTTACCTGACCAGGCTGAAGCCTGGTGCTGTCCCCGGTGACCCTGGAGCGGTGGTCACCGGGCTGATGGTATTGTGTAAAAAATAGAATAAAAACCATTGTCTTTTACTGGTGAACTATGAGTCCCAGCAAGCCTCCCCCGCAAGCTGGGACTTGGAGAACCACAAGTCCCAGCCTGCGGGGCATTAAAGGGCCCGCTGGGTCTTGTAGTTCCACAGTAAAAGAAAGAGTTAAATAAACACACTGACACACGTGAAAAATAAAAGTTTAATACATACATAACACATACATACTGATACTTACCTATCTTGAGCCCGTAGGTAGCCCTGGTCCTGATGTCCTGGTCCGTGTCGGCGTCTGTATCCAGTCGGCATCCCTGTCGGCGACGGCGTCGGCGGTCCGGAGTCCGAAGAAATCCATTTGGGAAGCTGTGGAAGGAAATCCTACTCACCTGTCCCAGCGCGACGTAGTCCAGGTAAGGTCTTTGCAAAAAAAACAAACCGAACACCCGAACCAAGCGGACAGGCAGAGAGCCACACGGTGTGTTTACATCGTGCGGCTCCGCCCCCGAATGCCGCTATTGGCCGCCTTGCGGCCTAGCGGCCAATCAGGAGCCGCTAGGCCGCAAGGCGGCCAATAGCGGCATTCGGGAGGCGGAGCCGCACGATGTAAACAAACACACGTGCGTTTCCGTCAGTCCGGTCTGGTTCGGGTGTCGGTTTGTTTTTTTTGCAAAGACCTTACCTGGACTACGTCGCGCTGGGACAGGTGAGTAGGATTTCCTTCCACAGCTTCCCAAATGGATTTCTTCGGACTCCGGACCGCCGACGCCGTCGCCGACAGGGATGCCGACTGGATACAGACGCCGACACGGACCAGGACATCAGGACCAGGGCTACCTACGGACTCAAGATAGGTAAGTATCAGTATGTATGTGTTATGTATGTATTAAACTTTTATTTTTCACGTGTGTCAGTGTGTTTATTTAACTCTTTCTTTTACTGTGGAACTACAAGACCCAGCGGGCCCTTTAATGCCCCGCAGGCTGGGACTTGTGGTTCTCCAAGTCCCAGCTTGCGGGGGAGGCTTGCTGGGACTCATAGTTCACCAGTAAAAGACAATGGTTTTTATTCTATTTTTTACACAATACCATCAGCCCGGTGACCACCGCTCCAGGGTCACCGGGGACAGCACCAGGCTTCAGCCTGGTCAGGTAAGTCCTGGAGGGGGGGGACCCCTTTATTGGGGGGGTCCCCACTCCCCCAGGGCCCCTGGCCAGGCTGACTGGTCGGTAGGGTTAATGCTTTGGCCGCGGGAACTTATATCATAAGTGTCCCCCGGCTGTGGCATTACCCTGCTGGCTGGTTGTGCCTGGGGCTGGTTCTTAAAATACGGGGGACCCCTAGTCATTTTGTCCCCCGTATTTTGGGAACCAGCCCCGGACCTGGAGCCTGGGGCTGGTTGTAAAAAATCAGGGAACCCCTATTTGTCGGGTTTCCTGATTTTTTATTACCAGCCCCGGCTCCTTCAGCCTGGTGCTGGTTTCGGCAGTGGGGGGGGACCCCATGCCGGTTTTTTTTTTAACGGGTAAAGGGCTACCCCTTTCCCACTGCCGAAAAAACGGCTATTACACGGTAAAAACACTGCTTTTTACACGGGTAACAAAAACCGGTATTTGTTACCCGTGTAAAGCAACCTGGAGCTTTCCCACTGCAGCTCTAGCCGTTTAAAAAGGCTAAAAAAACGGCATTTACACGTGTAAAGCCTGCAGTGGGAAAGGGGTATAAGTGGATTTTTTTACTGGAGACCGTCAAACCTAAAGGGCTGAATGACCAATTAAACATGAACATTTTTTCTAACTAACAGTGTCACTTTAGACTGTATATGCTACAATTGTCCCAATATAAAATCCCGTTGTTTTGCTCGCTATACCTTTATGTATTTAAATTATATTTGACTGCACTCTATATATGCTCTTGTTTGTAGAGATTATCACTACATTTATGCGACACTTTTGTATATATTTTTTGTATATATTTGTTTTTTGTATGTAATCAACACAGAACTGTCGACACGAACTCCTCCATACATTGTAATGGAGGTGAGACTAGTTCACAGAACTGTGAGTGTCTCTGTCTCCATGGTTACCGCCGGATAGCTGTGTGGAGGGGAGGTTCTGTGAGGTAACACCCGGAACTTCCTCCTGACACACATGCCGGGGGCTGGGCGACGAGACACCAGGTGTAAGCTACACATGTATTTAAGGTGAGCACTGTCTTGTATGTTTTATCTTGTGTTGCCTGACGAAGGGCTAATAAAGGCCCGAAAGCTTGCAGATACCTTGTCTGTGGTTGCCGTTATTTCCAAGACCGTGGGTGCTCGCATCTGGAGTTGCTATATATATATATATATATATATACACACACACACACACACACATACATACATTATATATATATATATACACACAAACACATACACACACAGCACAAGTATCCCACCAAAGTCCTCAGACCCAGGGACATAAACCGGCACTACAGCAGTTAGGGCGCAAAAAGTTTAATTAGCCTGACGTTTCGGGGGAGTCAGCCCCGTTTTCAGGAGCATTACAAACAGACATAGAAGAGCTCACCTTTAAACACCATGTCCTATCAGCCACACACTGGTCCACGCACGGCGCCAGCAGGACCCCGCTGCAAGGAGGGCGGCAGGAGATGACATCACCAATCCCTCAGCTACGGTTGTTACCCCTGCAACAGGCAGACAGCGTCCTTCCGGCGTCGCGCCTGGAACAGATCCGGCAGACAGGACATTAGTGCACAATATGACAAACTTTAACATAACATAAATAAAAAAAAAAAAAAATTATGCATATCAACATAAGCCTGTTAAGGCTAATGAAGTGCCACATTACTCAAATATGACAATATGTGAAGCAAACAGAAAAATAGTTATATACTGTATTTTTATTAATAAATAAAACCATTCGCTGCAAATTTCTGTGAAATATATATATTACACACACATATATATATATATATATATCTATATAGATATATATATATCTATATATATATATATATATATATATATATATATATATATATAGATAGATATAGATATAGATCTATATATAGATATAGATCTATATCTATATATATAGATATATCTATATTTCATAGAAATTTGCAGGGAATGATTTTATTTATTAATAAAAATACAGTATTTAACTATTTTTCTGTGCCCCATCTAATAAGACTGTCAATGGAGGGGGCAGGGAGCCGGGCGGCTGGCTGCTCCTTTGCCGGGTTTTCCGGCTAGCTGTCAGTGTGGCCAAGGCGCTCCCCCTCCCCCTGCTGCTCCTGCTGCCGGCCGCCGGGTAGGTGAGACGCGGCTTCTACTTGTAAACACGCTCCCCACATTGGCTGCCCGGCTGCCAGCGACGCGCACCCCGCCCGCTGGTACCTCCTGCCGCTGGCGCTTCTGACGGGTCCCGGGCCGGCTGCTAACAGAAAGTGTCACTTTTTATTAGCAGCCGGAGTCCGGAGAGCCGCGGGGACCCGTCAGAAGCGCCAGCGCTAGAAGGTTTGTAGAGCTTGTTAACTATCTCTGGGGGGGCGCTGACTAAATTTGTGGCGGGGGGGCGAAAATTTAGTAGTTACGCCACTGCTCACCCGAATAAGTTGGCAGGTGCTGCACTTTCTTCCTCCTGCTTTCATCGGCGCCGGCGGGACCTTTCCTGCAGCTGCTCCTCCTGCAGCTCATTACCGCCCTCTAGTGGCCGGCGCCCTAGGCAAATGCCTAAGGCTGCCTAGTGGTGGCGCCGGCCCTGTCATTGCCACAGGGGATTTCCTGCTTTTTGTGCATGCGTAGTAGCGCTGACAAGGCACAAAAGTCCCCCGTGCATGGGCATTCTGTCCCCAGATGATCAGAGGGTCCTGGCAGTGGTGGTCTTCTCTTTCTGTCTGGATGGTGGTTTCTCCTCGAATGTAAACTGCAAATTCCCAAATTAGCATTCAAGTTTGAATAAGGCCCATAGAAAACAATATAGAGCAATCAGATTGGCCAGTGAAGCATGTTTCAGCCAGTAGCAGGGCAACTGGGAAAAACTGCTTCAGGGATGTGCAATATTGGCTAATTGTGTCTGTAAAAGATTTTTTTATTGCTGCGCAATGTGTGTATTATTTCTGCATATTGATAAATGGTCTTTCTCTACCTTTATATCTAAAAAATATTTTTCCTGCAATAGCTGTAGGTAATAGATGCACTTTGAAAATACTTTTATCCATGTAATCATGCTGCACTTAATATTACAGTATATTGGCTGAATACTGGGCCAGATTTATTAAGCCTGGTGAAGTGATAAAGTGATAAAATGGTAAAGAGAATGGTAATAACACATCAACCGATCTGCTCATAAATGCAATTTTTCAAACTCAGTCTGTAACATGACAGTTAGGGGCTGAACCGCTCCTGTATTTTCACCTTCCATCAAATCTGTCCCACTGTACCAGGACTAAAAAAAAAATTTCTTCAAATGCATATCCCAGTACTTATTTTCCTATTTAGCTAAGGTTCCATGTGCCTTCTTATTTATTTTCATATACTGTACATAACAGTATCATTTGCTGTTCTCATATGTTAAGTACCACATACAAAATAAAGTAATTATGGTGTGCTAGTCAATTTTGTGGCCCACTATTCCTTTTCATGAAAAACCACTATAACTTTAGAAATATTTTTCAAACGGAATTATATCCCAAGCGAGCAAAGAATTCTTGAAAACAGTGTAGTTTCCCAGTGACGACATAAACTATCATACCAGAATTTTTTTATGCCTCTGTGGCCTTAATTATATATATATATTTTGGCACATGCAAGTGAACGCTTAAGAACATTAACTCCTTAGAATCATACTTGCCTTTTTTTGAAAACTAGTTTCAGGGAGATTACAGTTGGTAGAATTTTGCATGGCGCCCTATTGAGGGGGTATGTCATGCTCCACCCAAAGGTCATCTCTAATTTCATATATGGAGATATTGTGAATAGAAATTGTCAGTGGTGGCTCCTACCTTATGGTAGGAGGGGGGCGGCTGCTGGCTGCGATGCCGGCTCCCCCCTGCCACCGCTGCTCCTCCTGGTCCCTGCTGCATTCTTCCCAATACTTGTACAATGATGACAGGCACCGGGACTGGCGCATGCCCTGTACAATATAGGTACTAGCACATGGAGAGTACTGCTGCAGGTACTGCGCATGTGCAGACCCTGGATTTTATGGGCTGCCATGCAGAAGCCCATAGAGGCATCCCAGAGGATTGGGACTACTTTGGGTGACTGGCAGGTCAGACGTCCAATAAGAAGTCAGTGCCAGTCACAGTGAAGCCAGTGCAGTCTCACAGACTGCATTTGGCTTCACTACAGTGGCAGATTTTACCTCGGGGGGCTGCAGCCCATACGTAAAAACCGCCACTGGAGATTGTGAAGTGGCACCTAGAAGCGTGGGTGTGCACTGTTACATCTGAGAGGAATCTTTTTAAATGAAATATCCAAATGTAGATGAGCCCTAAAGCAGTTAGTAAGAGCTACTATACTTGTTAAAGTGTTGGGAAGTGGTGCAGATGATTCAATGTAAATGTATCTGTCTCTCATTCCTTTTTTCCCAAAAATGTAACAGTGTGATGTGGGCTAGGTGTAATGAGGAAGATTACTAGACTAAGGATGGAGAGAGGGAGATTGCTGTGGGTGGGGGGTACAAGTACACAAGGGGCCCCTATTGCTTAAAATAAAGTATATACTTATATACAAGTATACACCCACACGCCATACACCCACACTCATATACAAGTATACACCCACAACACTTGCAGGGGAATACCAACATCAGTGTGCCTACTGTCCTTCACCAGCCTTTTTTATGCAGCATGGGTTTTATTTTGATATTGTATTAAGTTAAAGTATTAAGTTATAGTTAAACTTGACCCCAGAGGGGGGCGTGGCTTGACCGGGACCCAGACCAGACGCTGTTCCTGAGAGCTCCGTCTGAGGACACCAAAAGTCACCGATTGCAGGTGCCTGGACCCCCTGAATTGCCCTCAACCCATCCACCGAAGCGCCCAGATACCGGGGACACCCGCCGGGTATAGCAGCGGAGCTGGGAGACGCTTCTAAGCGTCTTTGCGGGTTGCAGCCTACTCTGACGGAGCGGCCAGTGAAGCCGGGGCCTGGAGTTTGGAGCAGGCTGAGACGCGGACATCACAGACGTGATCGCAGGCTTTTACGCCCGCCTCAGGTACCCACCTCCTCTCCGCACATCTCCCACCACCCCCGGAGGCTTCCCCAAGGGCAGCTCTCCCTCCAGGAAAAACTGTGGGTGCGATTTCAGGCTTTTAAGCCTCCCTGCTCCCAAAGCCCGGCCGCCATTTTAAAATGCTACAGCAGCACACAACAGACCCTGGGCTATCTGTTTCAGCCCCCAGGCTAATAATAAGCCTCACAAGCCTTCATCATCAGGCTGCTGCACTTTGAAGGGACTGTGCCTCACCATAAGAACCACATTGACCTGACGTCTTATACACATACAAGCTGCCAGGCAACAGGGGCTCAGGTGCTGCATGCTGATTACAATACACCCCTGCTCTTCTCCCAGGTCTATAGCCACAGGTGGAAACTACCATCCTCCACCACCCCCCACCAAAGCTCAGCGATGTTTGCATTTTACCCAGTATTATATTTTATTTTACCTTTAAACTGACTTAACATCTGGCTCAGCAATTCTATAAATTCTATATGAGTGAGGACTCCTGGTCCCGCCCCCTGACAATAACCCGCCTCCCCCTACCTACACCCCATTGTATGAAGCGCTATTACAACGCTATGCCAAGCAACCAAGCACGCAGGAGAGACAAAGACCGCCAGACACCAGGTCCTAAGATGGCGCAAGACGCCAGCTCCTGCCGAGCTGCACCAACCTCGCCGACCCCAGACTCAAGGGGTCCCAGTCCCCCCCTGCGCTTCCCTCACCAAGATGACCAGAGCGATTCCCACAGTGAGTACCCGCAGCCGCTCCAGACCCTGCCTTCCCCCGATTCCCCAGTCACATATGGGGACATGATTTTGGCCATTAGGACAGCTATAGGTCCCCTGCTAAAGGCACAGACTGATGATCTTGGCAGAAGGATAGATCAGCTCCAACAGAGAGTTATTTCCACAGAGCAAACAGTAGGCGCAAACTTTGCTGACATTACTGACTTGAAGTCCTCTCTTAAATCTGCAAACAAGGAAATAAACTACCTCCATAACAAGGTTCAGGACCTCGAGAACAGGTCCAGGAGATGTAACCTACGGCTGATAGGCATCCCTGAATCTGTGAGAGGGCAAGATCTCTTTGACTTTATTAGAATCACTTTGCCAGAACTCTTGCATATTGCAGACAGGTGTAATGATCTAATCATCGAATGCGCACACAGACTGGGCTCTCAACAGCCACAAGAAGGCGCCTACATAAGGAAGTCATATGGTCATCCTCTCGCAAAACCAGGGACATTACATGGCAAGGCCATAAGATCCTCGTTTTCCAAGATTACTCCGCCGAGCTTTCCAAAGCTAGGAGAGACTTCGCCCCCACCTGCTCCAGACTGTTCCGTGACGGGATAAAGTTTGCCATGTTGTATCCGGCGCGACTGCGCATCTATGAGGGGAACTCATTTAAAGACTTTCTCTCCCACCTGGACGCCGAAGCCTACCTAGATGAAGCCGCACCACCCGCAGACGGACTGGGCGGCAGATACTTAAGCAGCAAGACAATGGTCTATAAGCTTTCCTCCCCACTGTTACTACAAGATAATATGGAAAACTGTCCACCAATTCCTACTTCTTTTGCTGAATGTTGGCGGGCCCAGTTCAGCAATTGCAGATAGATAATGTTTCCTGGAATAACACGCTCAATCCTCAATTTTAGAGGCTCTAGCCTCCCCCCCCCCAACCTTTACCTTACCTCTCACTTTACTCCATATTTCAATTATTCACTGAAAAAGGTAAAAACGCTCCATTTATGGATGGACAGTCACCCTTCCATCACTGTACCTCTCTCCCCCCCCCCCCTCCCCTGTTGCTACTTTAATGCTTAACTCCCCTCCCCCCACACTCTCTCTCCCCCCCCTACTTAAACTAAACTAACTATATGGGTTTTGCAGACACACACTGTATAGTTACGCCAGTATGCTCTTGATAGTTGCAATGCAATATTATGTGTTTACCCCTCTCTCTTCCCTTCTACCATATCATTCTCTGTGGAGATCTCAATTTAATTTCCCATCCAGAATTAGATAAACAATTCCCTACTTCAAGAAAGCTCCCTAGCTAACAATTCCCTACTTCAAGCAGCTCAACTACACCTACAGGATATATGGAGGATCTTCCATCCCACTGACCGTGACTATACGTGTCTCTCCTCAGCCACCAGCACACTATCCAGGATAGACTACATACTTACTTCTACGGACCTTTTCCCAAAAATTCTCATGTCTCATATAGAACCAATCTCACTATCCGATCATGCTGTGATTTGGATTTCCCTGAAAGTGTCACCAGAAAAAATCTTGTTCATATCATGGAGATGCACCTCATCTATTACTACATCCGACTCCCTAAAAGCAGTGGTCTTAAAAGCATGGGACGAATATACTGTACACACAACAATATAGAAACGGCCCGTACTAACCCTGCTCTATTCTGGCAGGCTTCCAAAGCTGCAATCAGAGGAGTATAATCGCACACACCTCATACCAACGTAAAACGATAGCCCTAGCTTTTGCCCAAGCCCAAGCAGACCTCACTACCGCTTTCTTGAGTTATAAATCCTCTCCCACCCCAGCCACCAAGCTTAGCTATTCCCAGGCCAAGGCCACATTTGAGGGTCTTTTTATAAAATCTGAAGCACTCTACACTTTCGCCTCCAATGCTAAATTCCACAAGTACGGCAATAAATCTAGTAGATTACTATCAAATCTACTCAAAGGGTATAACTCCCCCGCCACAATCCATCCTCTGAAATGTCAAGATGGCACCATAACCTCCACTAATGTGCAAATTGCCAATACCTTAAATGCCTACTATAAATCATTATACTCAGCCCCCGTTTCCAATGAGTGTGCAGCCACACAATTCTGGGAACATCTTCCGACGCCACACTTAACAGAACCCATGTCCGATTCTCTTTGTAAAGATTTTTCACTAGACGAAATACTGAATGCTATAGCAGGTCTCAAGCCCGGAAAAGCCCCAGGCCCAGACGGCTTGACGTCAGAATATTTCAAGCTCCTTGCACCACAAATCGCCCCCATACTAATGGACATGTACAACTCTATTCTCCACTCAGACCAAGCCCCTCTTTACTTCAATACAGCCACAATTAAAGTACTCCCCAAACCGGGCCGTGATTTATCGGACCCAGGCTCCTACAGACCCATATCCTTGCTAGACCTGGATTACAAAATCCTAACTAAGATCTTGGCCGAGAGACTAAAACCAATGTTACCTACCCTTGTACACAAGGACCAAACTGGATTTGTTATGGGAGGCAATCCGGTAACGAACATCAGGAGGGTGCTGTCGGTGCTGCAGCAGTCCCAGTGGGTCATGTCGGGCCCCGCGCTGGCGATACTTTCGCTGGATGCGGAAAAGGCTTTTGACATGGTCCACTGGGATCATCTATACATTACTTTGCGTAAATTCTCTTTCCCCGAAAAATTTATCTCCATATTAAACACACTGTATAGCAACTCTGCTTCCAGAATACACTGTAATGGGATCCTCTCAGATCCGTTCCCTATTTTAAGAGGCACCAGGCAGGGGTGCCCTTTATTACCCCTCCTATTTGCCCTAGCCCTGGAACTCTTGGCAATTGTCCTCCGACAATCCCCGAGGTTTCAAGGAATTCAAATTGGATCTGTAGACCTAAGAGTATCCCTGTTTGCAGATGATATGCTTCTATTTCTCACTGCCCAACAACATTCACTTCCCGAAGCCTACCATATTATCCAATAATTCTGCACTTTCTCAGGCTATAAAATCAACATTCACAAATCAGAGCTGATGACATTGGGCCTTATTCTGGTTGGTGCGTATATTTCCGAATACTTTCGGATGGCGTTTTTTAGCCGTCTGCGCATGCGTGGGGAACGCTATGCGCATGTGCCACGCATGGTCTACGTACTTGTTCTCAATAATCCCGTACAGAAATGTGCACCGCAATCACTCGGGAAATATGGGCGTATTATGGGCGTCATTCGGAAATACACAGGGGCGTAGTTTCAAAGTGGGCTAAACTGGGCGTAAACATGGGCAGACACGAGGGAGTGCATTCAGACAGCACACCGACTGCACGCGAACAAAAAGGCAAGAAATATGCGGTGTCCATAAGCAAGTATTGCTTTGCGGACACCACTGGTTCATGCGCTAGGCAATCGGAACGCCCAATCAGTACAACCAATGTCAGCTGAACACAATACAATCCACTCCTTTACTCATTACTCATTAATTACACGCTTCTCATTGCTTCAATTGGAACCATTGCAGCTTAAATGGACCATTACTAAACACACACATATATGCTGCAGTTTTCACACACAATTACACTGCAAACAATGGACAGAACTTACTATCAATAATATAAATAGACATGTTACTTCTACATGTAACAATTAAACCACACATTTGGGGATACAAAAATACATTTATTACAATAAATTCAAAAATAAAATGGAAACCGTAACAAAATAAAAGGTACAATGCCAGGAATGTACAAAAATAATATATAATAAATAAATGATTTTGTGACATACATAACCACAGCAGAATCATTAGGAAAACATCAGGTGGCTTCACAACAAAAGTATAGCACCAACACTTCAAGTACAGCAGACAGTAATGGTAGCCGAAAGAGGCCAACAGGGGAACCAAACAAGACATTCGAAACGAGGGCAAATGTGGGTATCCTCTGCACGGGATTGGACACAGGAAGCTGACACACACAGCTCAATGAAAGATTTGGGAAGACATAAGGGTGGAGATTAATGCGGACACAAGTTCATTTGCGGGCACGTTTGGCCCTGGTAGGCTCCTTGCCATGTGCAGCAGCTCTTCGGCTACGCCCACGGCCACGATCGGATGGTGGCCCAGGTGGAGCAGATGCTGGTGGGGGGGGGGATGGTGTTCCCCCTCTGCCAGCAGGGAGTGCTGCTGGTGGGAATGCACCAGAAACGGATGACATTAGGACCCTATTGCTTGAAACTAGCTCCACCATAAGCTCATTATGGTGGAGGAGGAGGTCATTTTGCCGCAGGGCTTGATCTGCCAGCACCTGCAGGCTAGCAGCCATGGCCTGATGGGCCTCAGCCATAGCCTGCAGGCTCCCAGCTATTGTCTGCTGGGTGCTGACCAAACCCTGCATGACCTCCTCGGTCCTACGCATCCGCTTTGATGCCAAGTCTCCCTGCTGGTGAATGTGGCCAAGCACCTGCCCCCACCTGTCATAATCGGGGTTGGCCGGTGGCTGCTGCTGCTGCACGTGCCTGGCACTGGTGGCAGGTGGCACAGACTCCTCCACCTCCTCAAGAGATTCTTGACCAAGCGGTGGGGATGCTGGTGAAAGAGAAAATTACAATTACAACACATTCCAAGCAAATTAGGAACAAATACTTATGCCATGGCAAATAATTACCTTCAACAAAAGAAGCAAAGACTTCCGCTGGGGACTCGCTATCCATGGTGCTCACCCCCCAGACCTCCTCTACTGCAATGCAGCACTCTGCCATCTCCTCCAGGGGGGTGAGCTTCAGTTTTCCTGGCATGGGGCCAGCCCCAGAGGTGTGGCTGTGTTCCCACCGCTTGGTCAATTTCTTCTTGAGGTTGGTTTTGAAGTCGTGCCACCTGCAATCAAAGTTTACATATTACTACATGTCACTCCTCATGTTTGCTGTAGCAACCATTGCAATCTGCAACAGATTACAACATGTGCTTCATTACACACAAATTACAATCATTGAAAATATAAAAACAACCCTTAGAGGATACATTCACACTCACCCTACAATAACTATCGATTAAATGACATGGCAAACATGTCTGTGGCTCCAAGCAACGTGACCGGCCATTTCCCAACTCCATCTAACATCTATTTTAAACATTACTGGTCTTCTACACATGAACTTGCCTCTTCTTAACGTGCTCCACCTCACGAACTTGTGGAGCCACCGCATTAATCTCCGCAGTTATGTCCTCCCAAATCTTCCATCTCCTTGTGTGTGTCAACCTGTCCTGTGGACACTCGATCCAATCCCGTGCACGGGGTACCAGGATTGCAAGCTCCTGCGCTTCGAATGCCATGTTTCTGCTGCTTGGTTCCTCCGTTGGCCTATTTTGGCCACGGCAACGGCCACCTGTCGCTGTACTTGAAGTGCTGGCCAGGCTACTCTGTTGGGAAGCCACCTGTTGTGTTCCCAATGATTCTGCTGAGGCAGAAGATGGGCCAGCTGCTGCTTGGGCTGATGTGGATGGCCCAGCAGCCTGCTCATCTGCCCCTGGCTGGTCTGTGCTGAGGGGCACATAGGAGGTGATGTCCTCCATGCGTTCCAAAACATCCTGGCACTCCTGGCAGATTGTGAGCCAGCCATGTTTGCAACAACATTGCAGTTTTCTAGCACACCTTTATATCATATTTCTGTAATTGGCGTATATCAGCGACACCCTGCGTTCCGTGCGGCAGCGTTACGTACGGCAGCGTAGACCGTGCGGCGCATAGGCCACGCCCCTACCAGCGAAAAAAAAAAACCTGGCAAACTTAGTAAGTCTGATTTAGTAGCTAATTGCAGATTTGTACACCAATGACCAACTAAAACTGTGGTCAGACATGAAATGTATATGTGAATGTACATTTGTACTGTGCACTTGTTTGGTGTGTACTACAAATGACACTAACCATTCCATATGTAAATCCAGTCCACCACTCAGGCAATAGTAATCAGTGCTTGCATCCAAATCACATGTGAAAGGTGTCTAAATACTGGCTTGATGCTAGCTACATTGCATTCCACATCTCTAGTGTGGGCCGGTAGAAGGTAAGTGTACACATGGCACCATGGCCTAATATTGGGAAAAGGTCTGGCACTATTTGCTATGTTTCTGCTGTATAGCTTTCACTATAATAAAGCTGTTTAGTACCTTGTAGAGTAAAGCTGGGTACACATATGTACAATTTCATTTTTCTTGCGACCGTTCGATCGACCGAATTCACGTTCGGCCGTCCGAAACATACGACCGATCTGCGCGTACACATATGTACAATTTTACTTGCGACGTCCGATGTACTCCCGTCCAAACAATCGCAAGAAAAAGATTGTACCACCGTACACACTCTCCCGTTCTGGCTATTCGCACGATAAAAATGCACACAACATTATCATAATGGGCTGGATTAAAAGAGCATACCAAAACGAGGCGTGATCACGGAACAAAGAATCGTTCGTGTAGTACAGTGAATAGAGCCGTGACTATTCAGATCATTGCTAGCTGTACAGGATATACGTACGTACGTTCGTCTATCGGTGCATTTGGGCCTTTTTAATTATGAGCTTGAGGAGAAGGAAGGCTCGTGCGTGCATTTTGGCTGCTATGGCCATTAGATTGCAGGCTATTAAAAAAAGAAAAAGGACCAAGAATCGGAGCTGCTGGACCAGAGACTGGCTTCTGAGGAGAGACACCTTCTCCCACATGCCATTGCTACAGGAGATACGGGAGAACAATCCTTATGACTTCAGGAATTATCTCCGTATGGATGACGCTACCTTCATGGAGCTGCTGACACTGGTTACCCCTTTAATAGAGAGAGAGGACACCTATTTCAGGAGGCCTATTTCTGCAGAGCAGAGACTGGTGGCAACGCTGCGTTACCTGGCAACAGGCAGGACCCTTGCCGACCTGAGATTCACCACCGCAATATCATCTCAAGCGCTGGGGTTGATAATACCAGACACCTGTGATGCCATCGTCCAAGTTCTACAGGACAAATACATGAAGGTAAATATGGAAATTACATACATGTCCCCCATATGTATAGCTGTGCACATACCTGTACCCTATATGTATGTCTTTACAATGCCTGTTAATTTAATCTTTTACACCAGTGGGTGGGGGGTCATTTTGATAAGGCGGGTAATAGCTTTGAGGCTGCAATGGGGGAGGGCTGATGGGTCTAAAATCAACCCAACAGATTATTAATACGCATATACTTTTATATTGCAGTTTCCATCGACCAAGGAGGAGTGGCAGAATATTTCACGTGATTTCCGTGATCTTTGGAATTTCCCTAATTGTGGTGGAGCTATCGATGGCAAACACGTCAGAATCATGCCCCCTGCAAAGAGTGGCTCTTTTTATTATAACTATAAGGGGTTCTTCAGCATTGTTCTAATGGCCATCGCTAATGCCCGATACGAGTTTGTATTTGTGGACATTGGGAAAAATGGTAGAGTTTCAGATGGAGGAGCCCTGGAGAATACCTTTTTCCATGACAAACTGAAAAAAAAATGAACTGAATCTGCCAGAGCGGACTGAAAATGAGCACGGTTTGAACTTTGTTTTTGTGGCGGATGAGGCCTTTGCATTGCACCCTAATATCCTTAAACCCTACCCACAAAGGGCACTGAACAGGGAACGACGCATTTTTAACTATCGCCTGTCACGTGCCAGGCGAGTGGTTGAAAATGCGTTTGGGATTCTGAGTAATAAATTCAGAATTTTTCACAGTGCCATCAATCTGCGCCTAGATAAGATTGACAAAGTGGTGCTGGCCTGTTGTGTGCTGCACAACTACATGCGCAGAAAAGCGGTGCACACACAACAACTGGGGGCTACAGTGGACGAGAGCCAAGTTGTTGACGAGCCTATTGGTCTGACAGCTTTGGCAAATAATTTAAACACCAGAAATGCATCAACGCAAGCAAAGTTGTCAAGAGACGAGTACTTGAATTATTTCAATGGTGTTGGGGCTGTGGAGTGGCAGAATGACATGATTGCTTAAAAATGTACCTTTTTGTCATTGTAAATATATTGTTTTTTGGTGTGTACAAATCAATATTTTGCCAATAAAATTTGTATACTCACAGTCCCGCACAAGTTGTCCTCCGCGTCTTCTTGCAGCAAGGAGGAGGAGGTGGAGGCGATAGCCTGGTCTTGGGACAGATTACTGACCGAATCACGGCAAGTGAGTGGTAAGACTCAGGTGCCAGGCATTCCTGGAGGGCACAATGCCACGACACCTGGAGTGCAGGCTGTACCCAGTACTGGTGTTTATGTACTAGCAAGTAGTGGCTCCACCACACCTATTTCTATGCCAATTTCTCCTGGTACTTTTGTACAGTCTCCAGGAGCAATACATGAAGGTAAATATTGAAACAACATGCATGTACCCCATATATATATCTGTGCCCTATAGTCACCCTGCATGGTAAATGATATTTTCACACGGACACCAACTAGATTAGAGCATTTTTAATTTTTATATAAATTATTAACTTATAAACTTATAACAAATATAACATAAATAACAAGGAAATAAATAATAAAGAAATACTTAAACATAAAAATATTTAAACTATATTATTAAAACAATGCAATTAAATCAACTATATAAAATATTTACATCTGGTGGTAAACTTGTCCCACCCCATAATCCCCTGTATCCATCGGTGGTTGGGAGGGAGATGGACTTTCCACTAAACTCTGGAAGGGGCCACCAGGTGGACCTGGTGGGAGCGTATTAGCCAACGTTGACGGTTGGTGCTGCCTTTGCCCAGTTGGTGGCTGGAAATGTTGGTACTGGGGATATTGCACCGGGTGAAATACCGCTTGTTGGGGTATAGGAGCTGGGCTGATGGGTTGAAATTCAACCCTAGGCAGAGGGGTCTCATCGGTGAGCCGTGTGTGCCGGGACAGAGTCCCCACACGGGCCCGGTACAGCGTCTCATAAAATATGCGCTCTACCTCCACCCTTGTAGCCGGGTCTAACTTTCTCAAATTGTCAGCCAATACACTCCCCACCCGGTCCGCATCATCCTCCTCCATGGTCATCAATCTGTTGGCAGACTCCAGGATCTTGGTGGTTGCCACGTCCGCAGCATCTGGAGTCTGCCTCGGCCTTTTGCGCCCTCTTCGTGATGGTGCTTCTGCTGGAGGTTGAGCGCTTGTTTGAGGTTCAGCGCTGGTCGTGGCGGTTGGTGTGGGGGTGGAGCAGAGGGACGGTGAAGGCAGCTGTGATGCCACGTCCAGCGATGCCGAAGATTCCTCCTCAGCAAATAGCGATGGCTGTAACAAAACAAGATGACAATGATGTATCACTATTGATTTTTAAGACTTCCATATATTTTTATATCTACGCAGAAGAACGCAGCCCACACACCACCATGTTGCTGCCATGGATGAAAGTGAGCTAGTTGAAGAGGCGTTATGACTGGCATCTCTGGAAACTAATTATTTAGATACCAGACATACCAAATACTAATTTAAATACCAGAAATGCATCTATGCGTGCTAAATTAACCAGGGATGAATACATGCAGTATTTTATTGGTGTTGGCGCTGTGGATTGGCAGAATGATATTATTTAGTTAATTTTACACCACAAAAAAATATTCCAATAATCCGCGCCAGAAAGACTTCAACAGTGTAGATACCAGGGATTACCAATCCCAACCAAAAGTTCCAAATACAAAAAATGTGGTAAATGCACTTGCGATGTCTGAATATTGATCACTGTGTTCTCAGGCGGATAAGAGTATACCTCCACCACTGAGAAGAACCAGAATTTAGGGCCACAGAGAAGGTCAAATTGACGATGTATAACCAAAAGGGGGGGTATCGCCCCCTGCAACTGACCTCTCTGTTGTGCCCAACAGAGAGGTCAGTTGCAGTGGGCGATACCCCCCCCCCCCTTTTAATTTTACATGTTCACAATTTTTATACTGTACTTGCTGTTATATTTATCTGGTTTAAAAAAAAAATTTAAAATAAAATCCGTCTACTTACTGTGCCGCAAATGGTGTCATCAGAAACCTCTTGGTTGCACGAGGAGGTGGAGGGGGCAGGCTGGTTCCTTGCAGTGTTGCTGACTGATTCCCTGGGCAGCTCCTGGTCCACCGTGAAGGCCAGCAGGTCGTAGTACCACAGCCTGGGCACATAGACTTGGTCTGCCCCTGCCCCAGACCGCTTTGAGGACTCCACCTTATTTAGTTCCTTTTTAAATACGGTCCTCATATTAGCAATGCGAGTCCGGACCCACTCTACATTTGCTATGGGGTAGTATGTCTGGCTCACCCTCACCAGCTCCTCCAGAGCAGATAGCCTCTTCTGCCTATTCGAATGGTCTCTGGATTTGGTGTTCCATAAACAATTCTGATCCCTGTAGGCCTCAATGAAATCCTTCATAAATTCAACATTTTTTTCTGCCATGGTTGAATTTCTGTTCCAAAAAATACAATAAAAAGGCATATTATTTTCTTGATACACAAAGCACACCATAAACCATTTAATGTACAGGTGTTCAGTCTGTGGGCCACTAGATATACTGTAGCTATAGTACAGGAGTTGAAACTCTGTGGGACATAGGATACACGGTCACTACAAGCCCCAGCATACCCATGGCCCACAGATTGAAGTCCCTTGTCATAGAAAAATACACATTTTGTTTTAATACTCACCGAAAGAAATGTCGATATACAGTCCGGAAAATTCGCAGCGCAGCTCCGATCACTCGAACAGCAACGACGGAATATGCTTTCGTGCTGAACGTGGCTTGAAACACAGTGATTGGATGAGCGCAGGAATCTCCGCCCCACTCACGTGCTTGGCGTCACACAGACACGGGACATCGAGGAGCCATGTTGGAGGGTCAGGCGCCACCGCATATGGGGGAGGCCAGTACAGCACCTTTGTTTTCCAATTCAGCACTGATAACAACAGATAAAGAAATCGCTGAGAGACAGGACAACAAGGAGAAAAAATTGACGCGCGCCTCCGCCATGTCATCTGCAGAGGTGGAACTGATGGTAAAAATGCTGGATAGAAGGGACTACGATTGTTCGCGAAAAACATACACGAAGACGAATTATAGAAAAGAAATTATTATGCAGCGTGTATGCAAGGAGATAAAGGAGAAGTTTGGGAAAAGAAGGTCCAAATACCAGCTACAGAAACGGTGGTCGGACCTGAAGCACAAGGAGCAGGCCAAGCTAAAGAAAATTCGTGGAATTATTAAAAGAAGTGAGTACAATGCCCTAGGTGGCTTTATTAATATACTGTCTTGATCCATTACATTTTGTGTGTTTTGCTCACATGTTGCTTGTTTTTACTCAGAGGAAATCCAGTCCAGGAGAAGACATGAGGAAGGCAGAGACAGGGCCTCCAACCTGAAAATAAAGAAGGAGAGTACAACAGGTAAGGTTTTGTACCAGCACACCAACACAACAACACATGTTTTATACACAAAACAAGGTGTAGTACGTCACTTTACCTTGTCACTGTAGATGATATCCAGGCTGCGCAGCCAATGGAAGGGACCACAGAGGGCCACCAAGTGATTGCGATCACAAGCAGTGTAGATGGTGAGTGTATACTGCAAATCATCTTTATGGGATAGTGACGTATCATTTGTGGAAAGGTAAACATTTCTTTATCTGTACTTATTATAGATATCATCGAGATTTCAGATGTCAGTGCAGAGGGGGAGAAGAACACACCATCACCTGACACGTCCAGCGACGAAAGCACAATGCAAGAAAACATGACACAAGTCCATAAATGTCTACAAGAACTAAGCGGAAAAGTCCATACCGTAGCCCAAAAAATTTCAAAAATCCAAAAAGGCGTAGCAGTAGTACACTCTTTATATGAGAAAATTTATAACGGTTTGCATTATAAAGTCAAAAAATAGTTTGTGTACTTTATTTAACTTTTTTTCTCCTTCTTGTTTATTTGGAGGCCAGCAGCATGCACCTTAATGGTGCATGTCGTGGCAAGCAGTCTCACGGCAGCAACGCATCCCATGTGAGCAGGCCGGGATGTTCCCATGTGATGCGTTGCTGCCGTGGGACCGCTTTCCACTACATACACCACCATGTTCCAATGTCTTTAATGTTTTTTGGGTGGGTGGGCGTTCCTGCTACACCTTCACGTGGCACCTATGTCATGGCAAGCAGTCTCACGGCAGCAATGCATCCCATGTGAGCAGGCCGGGATGATCCCATGTGATGCGTTGCTGCCGTGGGACCGCTTTCCACTACATACACCACCATGTTCCAATGTCTTTGATGTTTTTTGGGTGGGTGGGCGCAGGGCTGCCAAGAGAAATCCTGGGCCCCAGTACAAAAACTTCCCGGTGCCCCCACGGAGGGCGCTCCATGCATACTCCGCCAGCGCTTGCTCCCCCATGCCACCATCATATAGCAGGGCTTGCCAATTTCTTTCAAATGTAGGATACAGGATGAAAGTGCAGAGCCGGAAATAGGGACAGGGCCAAATTTACACCGTAATGCCTATTACACACGCATACCTCCCAACATGACCCTCTCCAGGAGGGACACAATGCTCTGCTCCTTGACTTCCATCTTGATGTATGATTACCATCACCTGTGTTGAACAGGTTCATTGATAAGGTGTTTCAACACAGGTGATGGCAATCATACATCAAGATGGAAGTCAAGGAGCAGAGCATTGTGTCCCTCCTGGAGAGCGTCATGTTGGAAGGTATGCACATGTCACACACCCATTACATATTATACCACATGCTATAATGGCTGTAATGCCCAGTACACATTATGCCACACACCGTAACACCTATTACATATTTTACCACACGCTGTAATTCACATTACATGTTATTCCACATACCGTAATGCTCATTACTCATAATGACACACACTGTAATGCCTATTACATATTATATCACGCACCATAATTACATATTATGCTACATACAGTAAGTTCTGTACATGGTCATTGCTATGGGTTTCATGCTTGATGCCAGGGGTTATCATGCTCTGCCAGGGGTTAACATGGTTTGTCAGGGGTTAACATGCTCTGCCAGGGGTTAACATGGTTTGTCAGGGGTTAACATGGTTTGTCAGGGGTTAACATGGTCTGTCAGGGGTAAACATGGTCTGTCAGGGGTAAACATGGTCTGTCAGGGGTAAACATGGTCTGTCAGGGGTTAACATGCTCATTGCCATGGGGTTAGCATGTTCATTGCCATGGAGTTACATGCTCTGCCAGGGTTTAACATGCTATTATAAGGGAACAATAAGATGGAAAGGAATGACATGGGGATACAATAAACAATGATGTATATAAAATGCAATCTAGACAAATACTGGCCCTCTGAGTGTCCTTTCTAATATCAGAATGCTGGAAAGGATACTCAGCTCTCTTTTGTGGTTTTGTAATCCTGGCCCAAACGGGCCAGGATTACATGTATACTGGCCCGTTGTAATAAAGGCAGAAACAATTCTTACAGGAAGCTTTTACAAAAGGTCAGCTGGAGCTCGACCTCAGCCTCTCACCTTCCTTCCCCTTACACGTAGCCAGAGCCGGCCTTACCCAATTGGATGCCCTAGGCAAGATTTTTGTTGGTGCCCCCTAGCAGATGATACAAAAAATGGGGAGGGGAGGGGGGTTCGGTAGCATTAGGAGGAGGGTTAAGGCCCATACACAAGAGAGATTTTCATTTCAAAAGACTTTGCCAAAATCTTTGATAGATATATCTGTCACCAAAGTAGTGCGTACACACTGAGCTATGAGCAAGAGCAAGAGATTTTCAGGAGGCGAAAGACTTTGCTGAAAATCTTTCATATACAAGGCTATTTACATAATGGGCTGGGTTTGAATCCCAAGGGTGGGAGCAGCGGCCATTTTATTCAGTGCATGTCTGCCCTTGGGGCCTGATTCAGAATTGATTGCTTGGCTGCATATATTCAGAGCCAAGCAATCAGGTAAACTCCGCCAGGACTACTCAGCACAGCAAAGGCCTTGGGGGGGGGGGGGGGGTAGTAGTAGTAGTAGTAGTAGTAGCAGCGATCAATTCTGAATCAGGCCCCAAGGGCAGACGTGCACTGAATAAAATGGCCGCTGCTCCCACCCTTGGGATTCAAACCAAACCACGCAGCCAAGCGATCAATTCTGAATTGGCTGGGGAATGCCTTCATTTTGTGGTGACCTCCCAGAAAATGGGAGTGGCACTCCCCAAAACATCCACCTGCTGTCGATTAGACAGCAAATAGCCAGCGATCGCAGGCGTTCGGCAGTGGCGGCGGTAACGCATATATTGCTGGCGCAGACCAGCAATGTATACGTTGCACCCATAACATAATTGACATTGTCGGGCAGTGGCGGTGGTAACGTATACAGTGCTAGCCATACGTTACCGCCTCATATACACGCTAGCAATATACATTGCTAGCGTGTGCCAGCAATGTATATATTACCGGCTAATCAATATACATTGGTGGGCAGGGGTACCAGTAATAAATACATCGCTGGCATCTGCCAGCGATGTATATATTAATGGCTAATCTACGTACATTGGTGGGCAGGGGTACCAGTAATATATACATCGCTGGCATCTGCCAGCGATGTATATATTAATGGCTAATCTACATACATTGGTGGGCAGGGGTACCAGTAATATATACATCGCTGGCATCTGCCAGCGATGTATATATTAATGGCTAATCTACGTACATTGGTGGGCAGGGGTACCAGTAATATATACATTGCTGGCATCTGCTAATCAATATACATTGGTGGGCAGGGGTACCAGTAATATATACATCGCTGGCATCTGCCAGCGATGTATATATTAATGGCTAATCTACGTACATTGGTGGGCAGGGGTACCAGTAATATATACATCGCTGGCATCTGCCAGCGATGTATATATTAATGGCTAATCTACATACATTGGTGGGCAGGGGGACCAGTAATATATACATCGCTGGCTTGTGCCAGCAATGTATATATTACTGGCTAATATTAATATGAATAGACATTGGTGGCCAGTTTGTGTTTGCTGCGGGGGGGCTGGAGCTGCTGCGGGCGGGCAGTGGATGTCTTTAACTGAACCTTTATTATATAAAGCAGGGGGAGGGAGAAGGGGAGCGGGGGCTGCCGTGCAAACCCCGACCCTGGAGCGGCTGTGATCGGTGGACGTGGACGGCAGGCGGCTTCTGCTCTATGCTATGGAGCAGGGGGTGAGCAGGAGGTGCGGCAGACAGGGGGCGGGTGGACGGCGGCGTCGTCTTTTCCTCCCTGCTCCGTGCAGGTGAAGGTGAGTAGGGGGTGCGGCGGATGGGGAGGCGGGTGGATGGTGGCTGCTTTTCCTCCCTGCTCCGTGCGGCGCTATACTGAGCAGGGGGAGGTAGCAACACTCCAGGGGGAGGCAGTGGGCTGGTCTGCCGGGCTGAAAGTGGCTAATCTTTCAGCCTGGCGGCCCGTACACACAGAGAGATGATGGCTGAATAAACCAGCCATCATCTCTGGCATGCTGGTAAAACCAGCAGATGGGAGACTTTGACAACGATGATGCAGGAGCGCGCATCATCGCTAGTCTGTCATCGGTGGCCCATACACACTGGGCGATTTTCAGCTGAAAATCGTCTAGTGTGTATGGGCCTTTAGGCATACTGTACAGTCCCCTATAATGTAATGAAGCCCCTACATACAGACACAGCCACAATATACAGCCCCCTAAAAGGTAACAAAGCCCCTATATACAGACACAGCCACCATATACAGTCCCCTTTGAGCTAATACAGATATATCAAGTATATAAAGATACACATTCCCTTTATAGGGTAACAGCCCCCACATACTGTATACAGCCCTTATATATACAGTGTCAATGCCTAATTTTTCCCAGCATATAATTTCCATAATTATAATTATAACCATGCCCATAACATTAATATAGTCAGGGATACATAATCTTGTTTCCCATAAGCCAGGAAATATTGCATTTCAAGTTACACATTTCAGCCCATAATGTCATGTTTGGACTCTAAATGAGCGAAATTACATTAGCTATCAGATGACAGTTATTAGAATTCCATATCATATTGCACTCACATGTTATACAAATTATACGTTCACATTAGAGTAATTACAGAAAAACCAGCATTAGAGATGAAGTCATTAGCATTTCCCAAACACCAGTGAGCCAGTCACAGGATACAGCAAACAAAGGGGCGTGTCTATAGGCTAGTGAAACCAGGTGAATGAATGGATTCTCCCCTCCCCCGAGAGTTCTCTTGAAAGCAAGAGAAAATCAAATAGTTCAGTGTGTGATTTTAGCAGGAGACGGAAGGAGCTATGGGACTGGACTCGCCAGGACATGAGTGAGGGATAAGTATCAAATGTTTAATTTTCTGTGTATCAGGCATGGCTCGGAATATTGATAAGGGATAGAGCTTATTCATGAGAGTATGGTTCAGGTATGGAGTGTTGAAGGTCTGAGAAGGTCAAATGATCGGAAGGTATGGGAAACGTGACTGTTAGAGATAAAGTGAGGATTGGAATCTGATATATATGGGTATGTGTAGCTGTTATGATTTGTGAGCAAGGATATGCTTAAATTGGTAGAGATAGCTGTGTACATTTACATGTGGACGGCCTATCGGCTGTGTGCCATGTGCTCAGCCACGTGCTATCATCATGGATTGTATTGTGGTTCACAATAGCTACATATAGCAGCAGTCGGTAGATTATATAGATTGGTATTTGTAAGGATAAGCTGTAGTGATTATACTGATTTGAGCATGGTGGATGCTATTACTATGTAAGCAGAATGAGGCCTGGAATCAATTGTAGACATGTGCTGCAGGCTCCGGCCTGCAGTGTGTCCTTTGTGCCGGTAAACGGCTAACATTGGTGTTTGGACTAGCCACTGTGTGTCCATGTGTGGGTGTAAAACTGAAAGCTTTTAAAGTATATTGTCTGGCTAGAGGAAGTGCGGGTCACTTGCGCTAATTAATGAGCAGCTCAATGGATTTGAGAAAAGGGAGAAAAGATCCCCTTTTTCTCCTGTCGGAATAAGGAAAAAAATGAGCGCTGGTGCAGTACGGGAAAAATAGGTAAAGGGAAAGAGAAAAAGCAATATGGTATAAAGGGAGAAAGATTACAAAGCGGCACCTGTAAAGAAAAGAGGGGATTAATGAAAAAATGTGTCACAGCTCCTTTGCAGGAGTTTGATGAAAGTCCGTTCAGGGAGACCTGTATACCTGTCCCTACCTCTACCTGAGCGTTGACGTGCAGGCTGCAGCACGGAAGGAGCGGGCGGCAGAATGGAAAAGCCGCGTCTGAGTGAGCTCCACTGCTGCAGCGTGTCAGCGCGTCCCGTAGCTTCCCGGACCCCGCTAAGAATTTCATCTACCAAGTCGGGAAGCTACGGGACGCGCTGACACGCTGCAGCAGTGGAGCTCACTCAGACGCGGCTTTTCCATTCTGCCGCCCGCTCCTTCCGTGCTGCAGCCTGCACGTCAACGCTCAGGTAGAGGTAGGGACAGGTATACAGGTCTCCCTGAACGGACTTTCATCAAACTCCTGCAAAGGAGCTGTGACACATTTTTTCATTAATCCCCTCTTTTCTTTACAGGTGCCGCTTTGTAATCTTTCTCCCTTTATACCATATTGCTTTTTCTCTTTCCCTTTACCTATTTTTCCCGTACTGCACCAGCGCTCATTTTTTTCCTTATATTGTCTGGCTAGATTATCTAGATAATCGGATGTAACTGTAAGATAACATGTGCTGTGAGGGTAGTCCACTATTGTCTGGATTCTTGGTATTTGAATGCATGTGTAAGGCTATGCGTGAACATGTATGGACTGTTTCTATTAAAGAGTGTGAATGCTTTGTGTGATATCCAGTGAGAATATCTAGATAAACTATCGGATAAAACCAACTTATATGTAACAAATGTGGATAGCATGATGCTCGGATGGTGTGTGTGTAATAGCTTGTGATATGATTAGGGTATGATTAGTCCTTAGATTGTATGTGTGATTGCCAGGCGGAAGTTATTAGTCTTTTGTTAAGGGTCCTTTGTGGGCCATGTAGTGGAATCTAAGATGGCGGAATGCCAACATGTGTTCTGGCCAAAATGGCCGACAATCAGGCTCTTTCATGCTACTGTATAGCCACCCCCCCCCCCAGCTCTGTATTCACATTTATATATTTATACATCACTGAGGTTAGCTTTATTTAAGGATGCTGGAATAATAATCGTTATTATGTAATACCTGTATTGTTATATTTATTATCCATGATACAGTTTCATCTGGTTACACTTATAAATAATATTCATTGATTATAAATCTGGACATTCACTTATTGGTTGCGTGCGAAATGAATAAATTAGATAGACTTTGCATATATAAATAAATGTACTTCCATAGATGGGGGCTCAGTCCTCGGGATTAAGCATTTGACGATGTGCAGATATGCGCAGGTTTGCGAATATCGGCAGGTGTGGGATCATCTACCAGAAAAGAAGAAAAAGTTTATTTTTTATTTTTTTCTGGTGCGTTTTTGTGTGTTTCCATATTACTGCCGGTTAGGGGCCTGTGTTGGATCTGTAATATTACAAAGCTCTAATTTGAACTTTGGGACAAAAGGAAAAACATTTATTTATATTTAAATATCAAGATGCAATTCTATAAGTAAATATGTTTTAATAATTTGTTTTCTCTCATGTGATGGTATCTCCTTTTGATGTTTATCTTTTAAATAATAGTCAGATATGATTAGCAAGGGCTGTTTCAGGTTGAATTGTTTTTTTTTTTTATTTGAATTGTTTTATAAGCAGTGCAAATTTTAAATAAATGCACATCTTTTATAATTGCAGCAGAAGCGGATTATAAGGGAATAATGTATAGCCATAAATTGCAGGTATCTTACTGCAGACCATCTCAACCTGAGAGAGCCATTGTATAATTGTATGTTGCAAAGAACTCTGGGTAAAAATGCTATTTCTACTAAATAAATTTATTTTAATTTTAGTATGCCTTTCAACATATGGTAATGAGAATAGTAGGCAAGGTGGCTAAGAGTGTTTAATGGTAAACTTTCATTCCCATAATTGATAGGATTGAGTCATAAGTATTTTAACTTTAGAAAGATAAAAGCAGAGAGAGATAAAATACCAGTCAATAGAAAAATCAGGTACAGTTAAAATCAACAAATTCCAAGCAGTATGAAATTTGAATGTTACTCTAAAGTATTAAACCTGAAACTGAAACTAATTGTTACCAAATATGATATATAACATTTTTCCTTTTTTATTCCAGGCTAAAAGACAGAAAAAGATTCTTAACTTTTAAAAGTGCCAGCCAGAGGGTATTTAGATGTAAATTAAGGTGTTGAGACAATAGATTTACAACCATAGCCAAAGGGAGAGTTTGAATAGGAATGGTTCATTTATACTCTCCCAGCAGAGACTGTAGTTTTGAATAGGCTCAATAGACAGAATATTTCTTTTTGTAACTATTGTGATCTTTATCCCAAATGCATAAGTGCATGAAAAACTGGTAAGAGGTATTGTACTGTGTGGAGTTTGTACCTGTTAAGAGTAAAATTGCATTTGTTTTCCCCTGTGAATGTGAGATATCTACAGTATTGTAAGAGGTGTTAAATTCATAGTGCCATATCCTTGCTAACCACAAATGTTATAGAAAGAGTGTGCTATTTGGATTTCTTGAAGAGTTAAGTTAAATAGAAGTGCAAATAGGTTTGCAAAGTATACAAAAGAAGGCGGGACTCGGACACATGGGTGTCAACGTCTGCCGCTCAGTGAGACACTGTTTGCGTGACGGACACATGTGCGGGCGCATGTGATTGCCTAGGTACGCTGTACAGGTAAATGCCCAAGGATGGGTAGTGATACTTAATTGAGTGATAATTATAATTCATACATATTGAGTAAGACTCCTGTTGAGTTACAATTTAATTTCCCATCCAGAATTAGATAAACAATTCCCTACTTCAAGAAAGCTCCCTAGCTAACAATTCCCTACTTCAAGCAGCTCAACTACACCTACAGGATATATGGAGGATCTTCCATCCCACTGACCGTGACTATACGTGTCTCTCCTCAGCCACCAGCACACTATCCAGGATAGACTACATACTTACTTCTACGGACCTTTTCCCAAAAATTCTCATGTCTCATATAGAACCAATCTCACTATCCGATCATGCTGTGATTTGGATTTCCCTGAAAGTGTCACCAGAAAAAATCTTGTTCATATCATGGAGATGCACCTCATCTATTACTACATCCGACTCCCTAAAAGCAGTGGTCTTAAAAGCATGGGACGAATATACTGTACACACAACAATATAGAAACGGCCCGTACTAACCCTGCTCTATTCTGGCAGGCTTCCAAAGCTGCAATCAGAGGAGTATAATCGCACACACCTCATACCAACGTAAAACGATAGCCCTAGCTTTTGCCCAAGCCCAAGCAGACCTCACTACCGCTTTCTTGAGTTATAAATCCTCTCCCACCCCAGCCACCAAGCTTAGCTATTCCCAGGCCAAGGCCACATTTGAGGGTCTTTTTATAAAATCTGAAGCACTCTACACTTTCGCCTCCAATGCTAAATTCCACAAGTACGGCAATAAATCTAGTAGATTACTATCAAATCTACTCAAAGGGTATAACTCCCCCGCCACAATCCATCCTCTGAAATGTCAAGATGGCACCATAACCTCCACTAATGTGCAAATTGCCAATACCTTAAATGCCTATTATAAATCATTATACTCAGCCCCCGTTTCCAATGAGTGTGCAGCCACACAATTCTGGGAACATCTTCCGACGCCACACTTAACAGAACCCATGTCCGATTCTCTTTGTAAAGATTTTTCACTAGACGAAATACTGAATGCTATAGCAGGTCTCAAGCCCGGAAAAGCCCCAGGCCCAGACGGCTTGACGTCAGAATATTTCAAGCTCCTTGCACCACAAATCGCCCCCATACTAATGGACATGTACAACTCTATTCTCCACTCAGACCAAGCCCCTCTTTACTTCAATACAGCCACAATTAAAGTACTCCCCAAACCGGGCCGTGATTTATCGGACCCAGGCTCCTACAGACCCATATCCTTGCTAGACCTGGATTACAAAATCCTAACTAAGATCTTGGCCGAGAGACTAAAACCAATGTTACCTACCCTTGTACACAAGGACCAAACTGGATTTGTTATGGGAGGCAATCCGGTAACGAACATCAGGAGGGTGCTGTCGGTGCTGCAGCAGTCCCAGTGGGTCATGTCGGGCCCCGCGCTGGCGATACTTTCGCTGGATGCGGAAAAGGCTTTTGACATGGTCCACTGGGATCATCTATACATTACTTTGCGTAAATTCTCTTTCCCCGAAAAATTTATCTCCATATTAAACACACTGTATAGCAACTCTGCTTCCAGAATACACTGTAATGGGATCCTCTCAGATCCGTTCCCTATTTTAAGAGGCACCAGGCAGGGGTGCCCTTTATTACCCCTCCTATTTGCCCTAGCCCTGGAACTCTTGGCAATTGTCCTCCGACAATCCCCGAGGTTTCAAGGAATTCAAATTGGATCTGTAGACCTAAGAGTATCCCTGTTTGCAGATGATATGCTTCTATTTCTCACTGCCCAACAACATTCACTTCCCGAAGCCTACCATATTATCCAATAATTCTGCACTTTCTCAGGCTATAAAATCAACATTCACAAATCAGAGCTGATGACATTGGGCCTTATTCTGGTTGGTGCGTATATTTCCGAATACTTTCGGATGGCGTTTTTTAGCCGTCTGCGCATGCGTGGGGAACGCTATGCGCATGTGCCACGCATGGTCTACGTACTTGTTCTCAATAATCCCGTACAGAAATGTGCACCGCAATCACTCGGGAAATATGGGCGTATTATGGGCGTCATTCGGAAATACACAGGGGCGTAGTTTCAAAGTGGGCTAAACTGGGCGTAAACATGGGCAGACACGAGGGAGTGCATTCAGACAGCACACCGACTGCACGCGAACAAAAAGGCAAGAAATATGCGGTGTCCATAAGCAAGTATTGCTTTGCGGACACCACTGGTTCATGCGCTAGGCAATCGGAACGCCCAATCAGTACAACCAATGTCAGCTGAACACAATACAATCCACTCCTTTACTCATTACTCATTAATTACACGCTTCTCATTGCTTCAATTGGAACCATTGCAGCTTAAATGGACCATTACTAAACACACACATATATGCTGCAGTTTTCACACACAATTACACTGCAAACAATGGACAGAACTTACTATCAATAATATAAATAGACATGTTACTTCTACATGTAACAATTAAACCACACATTTGGGGATACAAAAATACATTTATTACAATAAATTCAAAAATAAAATGGAAACCGTAACAAAATAAAAGGTACAATGCCAGGAATGTACAAAAATAATATATAATAAATAAATGATTTTGTGACATACATAACCACAGCAGAATCATTAGGAAAACATCAGGTGGCTTCACAACAAAAGTATAGCACCAACACTTCAAGTACAGCAGACAGTAATGGTAGCCGAAAGAGGCCAACAGGGGAACCAAACAAGACATTCGAAACGAGGGCAAATGTGGGTATCCTCTGCACGGGATTGGACACAGGAAGCTGACACACACAGCTCAATGAAAGATTTGGGAAGACATAAGGGTGGAGATTAATGCGGACACAAGTTCATTTGCGGGCACGTTTGGCCCTGGTAGGCTCCTTGCCATGTGCAGCAGCTCTTCGGCTACGCCCACGGCCACGATCGGATGGTGGCCCAGGTGGAGCAGATGCTGGTGGGGGGGGGATGGTGTTCCCCCTCTGCCAGCAGGGAGTGCTGCTGGTGGGAATGCACCAGAAACGGATGACATTAGGACCCTATTGCTTGAAACTAGCTCCACCATAAGCTCATTATGGTGGAGGAGGAGGTCATTTTGCCGCAGGGCTTGATCTGCCAGCACCTGCAGGCTAGCAGCCATGGCCTGATGGGCCTCAGCCATAGCCTGCAGGCTCCCAGCTATTGTCTGCTGGGTGCTGACCAAACCCTGCATGACCTCCTCGGTCCTACGCATCCGCTTTGATGCCAAGTCTCCCTGCTGGTGAATGTGGCCAAGCACCTGCCCCCACCTGTCATAATCGGGGTTGGCCGGTGGCTGCTGCTGCTGCACGTGCCTGGCACTGGTGGCAGGTGGCACAGACTCCTCCACCTCCTCAAGAGATTCTTGACCAAGCGGTGGGGATGCTGGTGAAAGAGAAAATTACAATTACAACACATTCCAAGCAAATTAGGAACAAATACTTATGCCATGGCAAATAATTACCTTCAACAAAAGAAGCAAAGACTTCCGCTGGGGACTCGCTATCCATGGTGCTCACCCCCCAGACCTCCTCTACTGCAATGCAGCACTCTGCCATCTCCTCCAGGGGGGTGAGCTTCAGTTTTCCTGGCATGGGGCCAGCCCCAGAGGTGTGGCTGTGTTCCCACCGCTTGGTCAATTTCTTCTTGAGGTTGGTTTTGAAGTCGTGCCACCTGCAATCAAAGTTTACATATTACTACATGTCACTCCTCATGTTTGCTGTAGCAACCATTGCAATCTGCAACAGATTACAACATGTGCTTCATTACACACAAATTACAATCATTGAAAATATAAAAACAACCCTTAGAGGATACATTCACACTCACCCTACAATAACTATCGATTAAATGACATGGCAAACATGTCTGTGGCTCCAAGCAACGTGACCGGCCATTTCCCAACTCCATCTAACATCTATTTTAAACATTACTGGTCTTCTACACATGAACTTGCCTCTTCTTAACGTGCTCCACCTCACGAACTTGTGGAGCCACCGCATTAATCTCCGCAGTTATGTCCTCCCAAATCTTCCATCTCCTTGTGTGTGTCAACCTGTCCTGTGGACACTCGATCCAATCCCGTGCACGGGGTACCAGGATTGCAAGCTCCTGCGCTTCGAATGCCATGTTTCTGCTGCTTGGTTCCTCCGTTGGCCTATTTTGGCCACGGCAACGGCCACCTGTCGCTGTACTTGAAGTGCTGGCCAGGCTACTCTGTTGGGAAGCCACCTGTTGTGTTCCCAATGATTCTGCTGAGGCAGAAGATGGGCCAGCTGCTGCTTGGGCTGATGTGGATGGCCCAGCAGCCTGCTCATCTGCCCCTGGCTGGTCTGTGCTGAGGGGCACATAGGAGGTGATGTCCTCCATGTGTTCCAAAACATCCTGGCACTCCTGGCAGATTGTGAGCCAGCCATGTTTGCAACAACATTGCAGTTTTCTAGCACACCTTTATATCATATTTCTGTAATTGGCGTATATCAGCGACACCCTGCGTTCCGTGCGGCAGCGTTACGTACGGCAGCGTAGACCGTGCGGCGCATAGGCCACGCCCCTACCAGCGAAAAAAAAAAAAACTGGCAAACTTAGTAAGTCTGATTTTAGTAGCTAATTGCAGATTTGTACACCAATGACCAACTAAAACTGTGGTCAGACATGAAATGTATATGTGAATGTACATTTGTACTGTGCACTTGTTTGGTATGTACTACAAATGACACTAACCATTCCATATGTAAATCCAGTCCACCACTCAGGCAATAGTAATCAGTGCTTGCATCCAAATCACATGTGAAAGGTGTCTAAATACTGGCTTGATGCTAGCTACATTGCATTCCACATCTCTAGTGTGGGCCGGTAGAAGGTAAGTGTACACATGGCACCATGGCCTAATATTGGGAAAAGGTCTGGCACTATTTGCTATGTTTCTGCTGTATAGCTTTCACTATAATAAAGCTGTTTAGTACCTTGTAGAGTAAAGCTGGGTACACATATGTACAATTTCATTTTTCTTGCGACCGTTCGATCGACCGAATTCACGTTCGGCCGTCCGAAACATACGACCGATCTGCGCGTACACATATGTACAATTTTACTTGCGACGTCCGATGTACTCCCGTCCAAACAATCGCAAGAAAAAGATTGTACCACCGTACACACTCTCCCGTTCTGGCTATTCGCACGATAAAAATGCACACAACATTATCATAATGGGCTGGATTAAAAGAGCATACCAAAACGAGGCGTGATCACGGAACAAAGAATCGTTCGTGTAGTACAGTGAATAGAGCCGTGACTATTCAGATCATTGCTAGCTGTACAGGATATACGTACGTACGTTCGTCTATCGGTGCATTTGGGCCTTTTTAATTATGAGCTTGAGGAGAAGGAAGGCTCGTGCGTGCATTTTGGCTGCTATGGCCATTAGATTGCAGGCTATTAAAAAAAGAAAAAGGACCAAGAATCGGAGCTGCTGGACCAGAGACTGGCTTCTGAGGAGAGACACCTTCTCCCACATGCCATTGCTACAGGAGATACGGGAGAACAATCCTTATGACTTCAGGAATTATCTCCGTATGGATGACGCTACCTTCATGGAGCTGCTGACACTGGTTACCCCTTTAATAGAGAGAGAGGACACCTATTTCAGGAGGCCTATTTCTGCAGAGCAGAGACTGGTGGCAACGCTGCGTTACCTGGCAACAGGCAGGACCCTTGCCGACCTGAGATTCACCACCGCAATATCATCTCAAGCGCTGGGGTTGATAATACCAGACACCTGTGATGCCATCGTCCAAGTTCTACAGGACAAATACATGAAGGTAAATATGGAAATTACATACATGTCCCCCATATGTATAGCTGTGCACATACCTGTACCCTATATGTATGTCTTTACAATGCCTGTTAATTTAATCTTTTACACCAGTGGGTGGGGGGTCATTTTGATAAGGCGGGTAATAGCTTTGAGGCTGCAATGGGGGAGGGCTGATGGGTCTAAAATCAACCCAACAGATTATTAATACGCATATACTTTTATATTGCAGTTTCCATCGACCAAGGAGGAGTGGCAGAATATTTCACGTGATTTCCGTGATCTTTGGAATTTCCCTAATTGTGGTGGAGCTATCGATGGCAAACACGTCAGAATCATGCCCCCTGCAAAGAGTGGCTCTTTTTATTATAACTATAAGGGGTTCTTCAGCATTGTTCTAATGGCCATCGCTAATGCCCGATACGAGTTTGTATTTGTGGACATTGGGAAAAATGGTAGAGTTTCAGATGGAGGAGCCCTGGAGAATACCTTTTTCCATGACAAACTGAAAAAAAAATGAACTGAATCTGCCAGAGCGGACTGAAAATGAGCACGGTTTGAACTTTGTTTTTGTGGAGGATGAGGCCTTTGCATTGCACCCTAATATCCTTAAACCCTACCCACAAAGGGCACTGAACAGGGAACGACGCATTTTTAACTATCGCCTGTCACGTGCCAGGCGAGTGGTTGAAAATGCGTTTGGGATTCTGAGTAATAAATTCAGAATTTTTCACAGTGCCATCAATCTGCGCCTAGATAAGATTGACAAAGTGGTGCTGGCCTGTTGTGTGCTGCACAACTACATGCGCAGAAAAGCGGTGCACACACAACAACTGGGGGCTACAGTGGACGAGAGCCAAGTTGTTGACGAGCCTATTGGTCTGACAGCTTTGGCAAATAATTTAAACACCAGAAATGCATCAACGCAAGCAAAGTTGTCAAGAGACGAGTACTTGAATTATTTCAATGGTGTTGGGGCTGTGGAGTGGCAGAATGACATGATTGCTTAAAAATGTACCTTTTTGTCATTGTAAATATATTGTTTTTTGGTGTGTACAAATCAATATTTTGCCAATAAAATTTGTATACTCACAGTCCCGCACAAGTTGTCCTCCGCGTCTTCTTGCAGCAAGGAGGAGGAGGTGGAGGCGATAGCCTGGTCTTGGGACAGATTACTGACCGAATCACGGCAAGTGAGTGGTAAGACTCAGGTGCCAGGCATTCCTGGAGGGCACAATGCCACGACACCTGGAGTGCAGGCTGTACCCAGTACTGGTGTTTATGTACTAGCAAGTAGTGGCTCCACCACACCTATTTCTATGCCAATTTCTCCTGGTACTTTTGTACAGTCTCCAGGAGCAATACATGAAGGTAAATATTGAAACAACATGCATGTACCCCATATATATATCTGTGCCCTATAGTCACCCTGCATGGTAAATGATATTTTCACACGGACACCAACTAGATTAGAGCATTTTTAATTTTTATATAAATTATTAACTTATAAACTTATAACAAATATAACATAAATAACAAGGAAATAAATAATAAAGAAATACTTAAACATAAAAATATTTAAACTATATTATTAAAACAATAATGCAATTAAATCAACTATATAAAATATTTACATCTGGTGGTAAACTTGTCCCACCCCATAATCCCCTGTATCCATCGGTGGTTGGGAGGGAGATGGACTTTCCACTAAACTCTGGAAGGGGCCACCAGGTGGACCTGGTGGGAGCGTATTAGCCGACGTTGACGGTTGGTGCTGCCTTTGCCCAGTTGGTGGCTGGAAATGTTGGTACTGGGGATATTGCACCGGGTGAAATACCGCTTGTTGGGGTATAGGAGCTGGGCTGATGGGTTGAAATTCAACCCTAGGCAGAGGGGTCTCATCGGTGAGCCGTGTGTGCCGGGACAGAGTCCCCACACGGGCCCGGTACAGCGTCTCATAAAATATGCGCTCTACCTCCACCCTTGTAGCCGGGTCTAACTTTCTCAAATTGTCAGCCAATACACTCCCCACCCGGTCCGCATCATCCTCCTCCATGGTCATCAATCTGTTGGCAGACTCCAGGATCTTGGTGGTTGCCACGTCCGCAGCATCTGGAGTCTGCCTCGGCCTTTTGCGCCCTCTTCGTGATGGTGCTTCTGCTGGAGGTTGAGCGCTTGTTTGAGGTTCAGCGCTGGTCGTGGCGGTTGGTGTGGGGGTGGAGCAGAGGGACGGTGAAGGCAGCTGTGATGCCACGTCCAGCGATGCCGAAGATTCCTCCTCAGCAAATAGCGATGGCTGTAACAAAACAAGATGACAATGATGTATCACTATTGATTTTTAAGACTTCCATATATTTTTATATCTACGCAGAAGAACGCAGCCCACACACCACCATGTTGCTGCCATGGATGAAAGTGAGCTAGTTGAAGAGGCGTTATGACTGGCATCTCTGGAAACTAATTATTTAGATACCAGACATACCAAATACTAATTTAAATACCAGAAATGCATCTATGCGTGCTAAATTAACCAGGGATGAATACATGCAGTATTTTATTGGTGTTGGCGCTGTGGATTGGCAGAATGATATTATTTAGTTAATTTTACACCACAAAAAAATATTCCAATAATCCGCGCCAGAAAGACTTCAACAGTGTAGATACCAGGGATTACCAATCCCAACCAAAAGTTCCAAATACAAAAAATGTGGTAAATGCACTTGCGATGTCTGAATATTGATCACTGTGTTCTCAGGCGGATAAGAGTATACCTCCACCACTGAGAAGAACCAGAATTTAGGGCCACAGAGAAGGTCAAATTGACGATGTATAACCAAAAGGGGGGGTATCGCCCCCTGCAACTGACCTCTCTGTTGTGCCCAACAGAGAGGTCAGTTGCAGGGGGCGATACCCCCCCCCCCCCTTTTAATTTTACATGTTCACAATTTTTATACTGTACTTGCTGTTATATTTATCTGGTTTAAAAAAAAAATTTAAAATAAAATCCGTCTACTTACTGTGCCGCAAATGGTGTCATCAGAAACCTCTTGGTTGCACGAGGAGGTGGAGGGGGCAGGCTGGTTCCTTGCAGTGTTGCTGACTGATTCCCTGGGCAGCTCCTGGTCCACCGTGAAGGCCAGCAGGTCGTAGTACCACAGCCTGGGCACATAGACTTGGTCTGCCCCTGCCCCAGACCGCTTTGAGGACTCCACCTTATTTAGTTCCTTTTTAAATACGGTCCTCATATTAGCAATGCGAGTCCGGACCCACTCTACATTTGCTATGGGGTAGTATGTCTGGCTCACCCTCACCAGCTCCTCCAGAGCAGATAGCCTCTTCTGCCTATTCGAATGGTCTCTGGATTTGGTGTTCCATAAACAATTCTGATCCCTGTAGGCCTCAATGAAATCCTTCATAAATTCAACATTTTTTTCTGCCATGGTTGAATTTCTGTTCCAAAAAATACAATAAAAAGGCATATTATTTTCTTGATACACAAAGCACACCATAAACCATTTAATGTACAGGTGTTCAGTCTGTGGGCCACTAGATATACTGTAGCTATAGTACAGGAGTTGAAACTCTGTGGGACATAGGATACACGGTCACTACAAGCCCCAGCATACCCATGGCCCACAGATTGAAGTCCCTTGTCATAGAAAAATACACATTTTGTTTTAATACTCACCGAAAGAAATGTCGATATACAGTCCGGAAAATTCGCAGCGCAGCTCCGATCACTCGAACAGCAACGACGGAATATGCTTTCGTGCTGAACGTGGCTTGAAACACAGTGATTGGATGAGCGCAGGAATCTCCGCCCCACTCACGTGCTTGGCGTCACACAGACACGGGACATCGAGGAGCCATGTTGGAGGGTCAGGCGCCACCGCATATGGGGGAGGCCAGTACAGCACCTTTGTTTTCCAATTCAGCACTGATAACAACAGATAAAGAAATCGCTGAGAGACAGGACAACAAGGAGAAAAAATTGACGCGCGCCTCCGCCATGTCATCTGCAGAGGTGGAACTGATGGTAAAAATGCTGGATAGAAGGGACTACGATTGTTCGCGAAAAACATACACGAAGACGAATTATAGAAAAGAAATTATTATGCAGCGTGTATGCAAGGAGATAAAGGAGAAGTTTGGGAAAAGAAGGTCCAAATACCAGCTACAGAAACGGTGGTCGGACCTGAAGCACAAGGAGCAGGCCAAGCTAAAGAAAATTCGTGGAATTATTAAAAGAAGTGAGTACAATGCCCTAGGTGGCTTTATTAATATACTGTCTTGATCCATTACATTTTGTGTGTTTTGCTGACATGTTGCTTGTTTTTACTCAGAGGAAATCCAGTCCAGGAGAAGACATGAGGAAGGCAGAGACAGGGCCTCCAACCTGAAAATAAAGAAGGAGAGTACAACAGGTAAGGTTTTGTACCAGCACACCAACACAACAACACATGTTTTATACACAAAACAAGGTGTAGTACGTCACTTTACCTTGTCACTGTAGATGATATCCAGGCTGCGCAGCCGATGGAAGGGACCACAGAGGGCCACCAAGTGATTGCGATCACAAGCAGTGTAGATGGTGAGTGTATACTGCAAATCATCTTTATGGGATAGTGACGTATCATTTGTGGAAAGGTAAACATTTCTTTATCTGTACTTATTATAGATATCATCGAGATTTCAGATGTCAGTGCAGAGGGGGAGAAGAACACACCATCACCTGACACGTCCAGCGACGAAAGCACAATGCAAGAAAACATGACACAAGTCCATAAATGTCTACAAGAACTAAGCGGAAAAGTCCATACCGTAGCCCAAAAAATTTCAAAAATCCAAAAAGGCGTAGCAGTAGTACACTCTTTATATGAGAAAATTTATAACGGTTTGCATTATAAAGTCAAAAAATAGTTTGTGTACTTTATTTAACTTTTTTTCTCCTTCTTGTTTATTTGGAGGCCAGCAGCATGCACCTTAATGGTGCATGTCGTGGCAAGCAGTCTCACGGCAGCAACGCATCCCATGTGAGCAGGCCGGGATGTTCCCATGTGATGCGTTGCTGCCGTGGGACCGCTTTCCACTACATACACCACCATGTTCCAATGTCTTTGATGTTTTTTGGGTGGGTGGGCGTTCCTGCTACACCTTCACGTGGCACCTATGTCATGGCAAGCAGTCTCACGGCAGCAATGCATCCCATGTGAGCAGGCCGGGATGATCCCATGTGATGCGTTGCTGCCGTGGGACCGCTTTCCACTACATACACCACCATGTTCCAATGTCTTTGATGTTTTTTGGGTGGGTGGGCGCAGGGCTGCCAAGAGAAATCCTGGGCCCCAGTACAAAAACTTCCCGGTGCCCCCACGGAGGGCGCTCCATGCATACTCCGCCAGCGCTTGCTCCCCCATGCCACCATCATATAGCAGGGCTTGCCAATTTCTTTCAAATGTAGGATACAGGATGAAAGTGCAGAGCCGGAAATAGGGACAGGGCCAAATTTACACCGTAATGCCTATTACACACGCATACCTCCCAACATGACCCTCTCCAGGAGGGACACAATGCTCTGCTCCTTGACTTCCATCTTGATGTATGATTACCATCACCTGTGTTGAACAGGTTCATTGATAAGGTGTTTCAACACAGGTGATGGCAATCATACATCAAGATGGAAGTCAAGGAGCAGAGCATTGTGTCCCTCCTGGAGAGCGTCATGTTGGAAGGTATGCACATGTCACACACCCATTACATATTATACCACATGCTATAATGGCTGTAATGCCCAGTACACATTATGCCACACACCGTAACACCTATTACATATTTTACCACACGCTGTAATTCACATTACATGTTATTCCACATACCGTAATGCTCATTACTCATAATGACACACACTGTAATGCCTATTACATATTATATCACGCACCATAATTACATATTATGCTACATACAGTAAGTTCTGTACATGGTCATTGCTATGGGTTTCATGCTTGATGCCAGGGGTTATCATGCTCTGCCAGGGGTTAACATGGTTTGTCAGGGGTTAACATGCTCTGCCAGGGGTTAACATGGTTTGTCAGGGGTTAACATGGTTTGTCAGGGGTTAACATGGTCTGTCAGGGGTAAACATGGTCTGTCAGGGGTAAACATGGTCTGTCAGGGGTAAACATGGTCTGTCAGGGGTTAACATGCTCATTGCCATGGGGTTAGCATGTTCATTGCCATGGAGTTACATGCTCTGCCAGGGTTTAACATGCTATTATAAGGGAACAATAAGATGGAAAGGAATGACATGGGGATACAATAAACAATGATGTATATAAAATGCAATCTAGACAAATACTGGCCCTCTGAGTGTCCTTTCTAATATCAGAATGCTGGAAAGGATACTCAGCTCTCTTTTGTGGTTTTGTAATCCTGGCCCAAACGGGCCAGGATTACATGTATACTGGCCCGTTGTAATAAAGGCAGAAACAATTCTTACAGGAAGCTTTTACAAAAGGTCAGCTGGAGCTCGACCTCAGCCTCTCACCTTCCTTCCCCTTACACGTAGCCAGAGCCGGCCTTACCCAATTGGATGCCCTAGGCAAGATTTTTGTTGGTGCCCCCTAGCAGATGATACAAAAAATGGGGAGGGGAGGGGGGTTCGGTAGCATTAGGAGGAGGGTTAAGGCCCATACACAAGAGAGATTTTCATTTCAAAAGACTTTGCCAAAATCTTTGATAGATATATCTGTCACCAAAGTAGTGCGTACACACTGAGCTATGAGCAAGAGCAAGAGATTTTCAGGAGGCGAAAGACTTTGCTGAAAATCTTTCATATACAAGGCTATTTACATAATGGGCTGGGTTTGAATCCCAAGGGTGGGAGCAGCGGCCATTTTATTCAGTGCATGTCTGCCCTTGGGGCCTGATTCAGAATTGATTGCTTGGCTGCATATATTCAGAGCCAAGCAATCAGGTAAACTCCGCCAGGACTACTCAGCACAGCAAAGGCCTTGGGGGGGGGGGGGGGGTAGTAGTAGTAGTAGTAGTAGCAGCGATCAATTCTGAATCAGGCCCCAAGGGCAGACGTGCACTGAATAAAATGGCCGCTGCTCCCACCCTTGGGATTCAAACCAAACCACGCAGCCAAGCGATCAATTCTGAATTGGCTGGGGAATGCCTTCATTTTGTGGTGACCTCCCAGAAAATGGGAGTGGCACTCCCCAAAACATCCACCTGCTGTCGATTAGACAGCAAATAGCCAGCGATCGCAGGCGTTTGGCAGTGGCGGCGGTAACGCATATATTGCTGGCGCAGACCAGCAATGTATACGTTGCACCCATAACATAATTGACATTGTCGGGCAGTGGCGGTGGTAACGTATACAGTGCTAGCCATACGTTACCGCCTCATATACACGCTAGCAATATACATTGCTAGCGTGTGCCAGCAATGTATATATTACCGGCTAATCAATATACATTGGTGGGCAGGGGTACCAGTAATAAATACATCGCTGGCATCTGCCAGCGATGTATATATTAATGGCTAATCTACGTACATTGGTGGGCAGGGGTACCAGTAATATATACATCGCTGGCATCTGCCAGCGATGTATATATTAATGGCTAATCTACATACATTGGTGGGCAGGGGTACCAGTAATATATACATCGCTGGCATCTGCCAGCGATGTATATATTAATGGCTAATCTACGTACATTGGTGGGCAGGGGTACCAGTAATATATACATTGCTGGCATCTGCTAATCAATATACATTGGTGGGCAGGGGTACCAGTAATATATACATCGCTGGCATCTGCCAGCGATGTATATATTAATGGCTAATCTACGTACATTGGTGGGCAGGGGTACCAGTAATATATACATCGCTGGCATCTGCCAGCGATGTATATATTAATGGCTAATCTACATACATTGGTGGGCAGGGGGACCAGTAATATATACATCGCTGGCTTGTGCCAGCAATGTATATATTACTGGCTAATATTAATATGAATAGACATTGGTGGCCAGTTTGTGTTTGCTGCGGGGGGGCTGGAGCTGCTGCGGGCGGGCAGTGGATGTCTTTAACTGAACCTTTATTATATAAAGCAGGGGGAGGGAGAAGGGGAGCGGGGGCTGCCGTGCAAACCCCGACCCTGGAGCGGCTGTGATCGGTGGACGTGGACGGCAGGCGGCTTCTGCTCTATGCTATGGAGCAGGGGGTGAGCAGGAGGTGCGGCAGACAGGGGGCGGGTGGACGGCGGCGTCGTCTTTTCCTCCCTGCTCCGTGCAGGTGAAGGTGAGTAGGGGGTGCGGCGGATGGGGAGGCGGGTGGATGGTGGCTGCTTTTCCTCCCTGCTCCGTGCGGCGCTATACTGAGCAGGGGGAGGTAGCAACACTCCAGGGGGAGGCAGTGGGCTGGTCTGCCGGGCTGAAAGTGGCTAATCTTTCAGCCTGGTGGCCCGTACACACAGAGAGATGATGGCTGAATAAACCAGCCATCATCTCTGGCATGCTGGTAAAACCAGCAGATGGGAGACTTTGACAACGATGATGCAGGAGCGCGCATCATCGCTAGTCTGTCATCGGTGGCCCATACACACTGGGCGATTTTCAGCTGAAAATCGTCTAGTGTGTATGGGCCTTTAGGCATACTGTACAGTCCCCTATAATGTAATGAAGCCCCTACATACAGACACAGCCACAATATACAGCCCCCTAAAAGGTAACAAAGCCCCTATATACAGACACAGCCACCATATACAGTCCCCTTTGAGCTAATACAGATATATCAAGTATATAAAGATACACATTCCCTTTATAGGGTAACAGCCCCCACATACTGTATACAGCCCTTATATATACAGTGTCAATGCCTAATTTTTCCCAGCATATAATTTCCATAATTATAATTATAACCATGCCCATAACATTAATATAGTCAGGGATACATAATCTTGTTTCCCATAAGCCAGGAAATATTGCATTTCAAGTTACACATTTCAGCCCATAATGTCATGTTTGGACTCTAAATGAGCGAAATTACATTAGCTATCAGATGACAGTTATTAGAATTCCATATCATATTGCACTCACATGTTATACAAATTATACGTTCACATTAGAGTAATTACAGAAAAACCAGCATTAGAGATGAAGTCATTAGCATTTCCCAAACACCAGTGAGCCAGTCACAGGATACAGCAAACAAAGGGGCGTGTCTATAGGCTAGTGAAACCAGGTGAATGAATGGATTCTCCCCTCCCCCGAGAGTTCTCTTGAAAGCAAGAGAAAATCAAATAGTTCAGTGTGTGATTTTAGCAGGAGACGGAAGGAGCTATGGGACTGGACTCGCCAGGACATGAGTGAGGGATAAGTATCAAATGTTTAATTTTCTGTGTATCAGGCATGGCTCGGAATATTGATAAGGGATAGAGCTTATTCATGAGAGTATGGTTCAGGTATGGAGTGTTGAAGGTCTGAGAAGGTCAAATGATCGGAAGGTATGGGAAACGTGACTGTTAGAGATAAAGTGAGGATTGGAATCTGATATATATGGGTATGTGTAGCTGTTATGATTTGTGAGCAAGGATATGCTTAAATTGGTAGAGATAGCTGTGTACATTTACATGTGGACGGCCTATCGGCTGTGTGCCATGTGCTCAGCCACGTGCTATCATCATGGATTGTATTGTGGTTCACAATAGCTACATATAGCAGCAGTCGGTAGATTATATAGATTGGTATTTGTAAGGATAAGCTGTAGTGATTATACTGATTTGAGCATGGTGGATGCTATTACTATGTAAGCAGAATGAGGCCTGGAATCAATTGTAGACATGTGCTGCAGGCTCCGGCCTGCAGTGTGTCCTTTGTGCCGGTAAACGGCTAACATTGGTGTTTGGACTAGCCACTGTGTGTCCATGTGTGGGTGTAAAACTGAAAGCTTTTAAAGTATATTGTCTGGCTAGAGGAGGTGCGGGTCACTTGCGCTAATTAATGAGCAGCTCAATGGATTTGAGAAAAGGGAGAAAAGATCCCCTTTTTCTCCTGTCGGAATAAGGAAAAAAATGAGCGCTGGTGCAGTACGGGAAAAATAGGTAAAGGGAAAGAGAAAAAGCAATATGGTATAAAGGGAGAAAGATTACAAAGCGGCACCTGTAAAGAAAAGAGGGGATTAATGAAAAAATGTGTCACAGCTCCTTTGCAGGAGTTTGATGAAAGTCCGTTCAGGGAGACCTGTATACCTGTCCCTACCTCTACCTGAGCGTTGACGTGCAGGCTGCAGCACGGAAGGAGCGGGCGGCAGAATGGAAAAGCCGCGTCTGAGTGAGCTCCACTGCTGCAGCGTGTCAGCACGTCCCGTAGCTTCCCGGACCCCGCTAAGAATTTCATCTACCAAGTCGGGAAGCTACGGGACGCGCTGACACGCTGCAGCAGTGGAGCTCACTCAGACGCGGCTTTTCCATTCTGCCGCCCGCTCCTTCCGTGCTGCAGCCTGCACGTCAACGCTCAGGTAGAGGTAGGGACAGGTATACAGGTCTCCCTGAACGGACTTTCATCAAACTCCTGCAAAGGAGCTGTGACACATTTTTTCATTAATCCCCTCTTTTCTTTACAGGTGCCGCTTTGTAATCTTTCTCCCTTTATACCATATTGCTTTTTCTCTTTCCCTTTACCTATTTTTCCCGTACTGCACCAGCGCTCATTTTTTTCCTTATATTGTCTGGCTAGATTATCTAGATAATCGGATGTAACTGTAAGATAACATGTGCTGTGAGGGTAGTCCACTATTGTCTGGATTCTTGGTATTTGAATGCATGTGTAAGGCTATGCGTGAACATGTATGGACTGTTTCTATTAAAGAGTGTGAATGCTTTGTGTGATATCCAGTGAGAATATCTAGATAAACTATCGGATAAAACCAACTTATATGTAACAAATGTGGATAGCATGATGCTCGGATGGTGTGTGTGTAATAGCTTGTGATATGATTAGGGTATGATTAGTCCTTAGATTGTATGTGTGATTGCCAGGCGGAAGTTATTAGTCTTTTGTTAAGGGTCCTTTGTGGGCCATGTAGTGGAATCTAAGATGGCGGAATGCCAACATGTGTTCTGGCCAAAATGGCCGACAATCAGGCTCTTTCATGCTACTGTATAGCCACCCCCCCCCCCCAGCTCTGTATTCACATTTATATATTTATACATCACTGAGGTTAGCTTTATTTAAGGATGCTGGAATAATAATCGTTATTATGTAATACCTGTATTGTTATATTTATTATCCATGATACAGTTTCATCTGGTTACACTTATAAATAATATTCATTGATTATAAATCTGGACATTCACTTATTGGTTGCGTGCGAAATGAATAAATTAGATAGACTTTGCATATATAAATAAATGTACTTCCATAGATGGGGGCTCAGTCCTCGGGATTAAGCATTTGACGATGTGCAGATATGCGCAGGTTTGCGAATATCGGCAGGTGTGGGATCATCTACCAGAAAAGAAGAAAAAGTTTTTTTTTTATTTTTTTTCTGGTGCGTTTTTGTGTGTTTCCATATTACTGCCGGTTAGGGGCCTGTGTTGGATCTGTAATATTACAAAGCTCTAATTTGAACTTTGGGACAAAAGGAAAAACATTTATTTATATTTAAATATCAAGATGCAATTCTATAAGTAAATATGTTTTAATAATTTGTTTTCTCTCATGTGATGGTATCTCCTTTTGATGTTTATCTTTTAAATAATAGTCAGATATGATTAGCAAGGGCTGTTTCAGGTTGAATTGTTTTTTTTTTTTTATTTGAATTGTTTTATAAGCAGTGCAAATTTTAAATAAATGCACATCTTTTATAATTGCAGCAGAAGCGGATTATAAGGGAATAATGTATAGCCATAAATTGCAGGTATCTTACTGCAGACCATCTCAACCTGAGAGAGCCATTGTATAATTGTATGTTGCAAAGAACTCTGGGTAAAAATGCTATTTCTACTAAATAAATTTATTTTAATTTTAGTATGCCTTTCAACATATGGTAATGAGAATAGTAGGCAAGGTGGCTAAGAGTGTTTAATGGTAAACTTTCATTCCCATAATTGATAGGATTGAGTCATAAGTATTTTAACTTTAGAAAGATAAAAGCAGAGAGAGATAAAATACCAGTCAATAGAAAAATCAGGTACAGTTAAAATCAACAAATTCCAAGCAGTATGAAATTTGAATGTTACTCTAAAGTATTAAACCTGAAACTGAAACTAATTGTTACCAAATATGATATATAACATTTTTCCTTTTTTATTCCAGGCTAAAAGACAGAAAAAGATTCTTAACTTTTAAAAGTGCCAGCCAGAGGGTATTTAGATGTAAATTAAGGTGTTGAGACAATAGATTTACAACCATAGCCAAAGGGAGAGTTTGAATAGGAATGGTTCATTTATACTCTCCCAGCAGAGACTGTAGTTTTGAATAGGCTCAATAGACAGAATATTTCTTTTTGTAACTATTGTGATCTTTATCCCAAATGCATAAGTGCATGAAAAACTGGTAAGATGTATTGTACTGTGTGGAGTTTGTACCTGTTAAGAGTAAAATTGCATTTGTTTTCCCCTGTGAATGTGAGATATCTACAGTATTGTAAGAGGTGTTAAATTCATAGTGCCATATCCTTGCTAACCACAAATGTTATAGAAAGAGTGTGCTATTTGGATTTCTTGAAGAGTTAAGTTAAATAGAAGTGCAAATAGGTTTGCAAAGTATACAAAAGAAGGCGGGACTCGGACACATGGGTGTCAACGTCTGCCGCTCAGTGAGACACTGTTTGCGTGACGGACACATGTGCGGGCGCATGTGATTGCCTAGGTACGCTGTACAGGTAAATGCCCAAGGATGGGTAGTGATACTTAATTGAGTGATAATTATAATTCATACATATTGAGTAAGACTCCTGTTGAGTTACAAACAGGATTCTTTTATTATTGTTCAAAATTCAAGAAATTCAAGTAGTATTGATTAAATTCCCATTGATAGTCAAGGGAACACTCGTGTGACATCCAGTAGAAGAGCTACCAGCCTAGGAAGATTTTCTGTACAGAAATATTTCAAAAATAAGCATAAGACCAAGGTGTAACTAGCGCCCAGTGTGAAACATAACTGAGGCGAACGGGTGTGTGACGGCACGACTCAGCGCAGTGTAGTCCAGTGTAGGACAGTCCAGTTAGGACCGGGTTCACGTGACGACGTGCCCATAGGAACTGCCCCTTCAGTGGAATTGATTCCGCTAGGAGGGTACAAGAAGATACATCGGAACCCAGTGTTTCCGATTAGCTACTTTAGAAATCCAATTTTTGGGGGTACAGGAAAACAAGTTTGTTGTACCCTGGAAAAATTGTGCCGCACCTTGCAAGTTGGCTAGAAGTTCGCTGCTAGTTGAAAGACCTGGTGATTGAGTATCATACCTCGTATCCTTCGCACCTGCTTGACTGTGGGATGTTCTAGGACGCTGTAGAAGTGAGTGTTTGGGGAGCTCTCAGACAAGTAATAACCCACCGATATCTATTAAGCTGTGAACGTTTATTCCTGTAATTATGGGTAATAACGGGTCACGCTGTGATAACGTGCAAGATAGGGAGGAAGCAAGCCGGCCAAAAGGATCGGCTGCTTTTATTATGTGCAGGAAGCACGGTGAACGAGCAGTTGTTTACCAAAATAAATGGAGAAAAATGACACAAGGCAGCAAGTTAGAATTTCCCAGTGTTGATAGCTTCGAACCGGATGAATTACACAATAAGAATTGAAAAATAATGTCTGCTCTCATCAACGCGAGGTAAGAAGAGGCATAGTGGAGGCATAGTGTTTGTTTAAAACTGTGGTATAGGAAGAGTGATGTTACAAGTGCAATTAGACTGTTAATGCAAAATAGCAATACCCCCCATTCGTATATAATGGGACCAGTTATTCTAAAGTGTCTGATGTAATTGTGAAACTGACTAACCTATACCCTGTGTCAACTCCTTGTTAAGGATTAGTAAGTGTTGACGTAATATTCCAGACCGCTGTCATCTCCGAGACGAGAGAAGTCAAATGTAAGGCGGAGTCAAACAGCCAGAGAGGATGCTGTTTTTCCCAAGTGGTAAGAGACGGTACAGTTGATGCCAAATTGACACAACTGGAGAAGTAGGTATACTGGTTTCACGCTGACTCAGGTAATAAGTATTAAGGTAACAAGATAAATTGAGAATGCCAAATTGTATTTGAAGTTAATTACATCCCCAGGTTAATAACTGCTGTAGGTATAGAGAAGCAGAGATGTCACCCAAATGAAGAACGGTAACTAGAAAGACTCCTAAACTTTCTTTCTCCCCTTTCAGCAAGTAGATTAAAGATTTAAGAGTAGAACACAATATTACAGCGAACACATGAAGGTTTAGACTATGGTAAGACATACAGGTATAGAACACGAGGAAAGGTAGAGAACAAGATAACATGTTCTATTCAAAGGAGTACTGCATATGATCCGCCCTCGATAACAGGGTAATGACGTATTGGGAAATTTGTTTTTGAAACATGCTTGTTCATTACATGACATATAGTTCCCATGACACATATGTATGTAAACACATAGATATAGGGAAGTGGTTAAAAGTTAATAGCCACCTAGTGGTGACTTGTATGTGATGTAATTGTCAGTCCAGGTTCTTAGGAATCAAGTAAGGGGAAATGGAAGTTAAGTCTATACGTACTCTCTTGTTTGTTTGATTGTCATTGTTTGTTTTGATGGTTCTCAGAATCAGACATGTGTCGTGTAAGATGTCTAAAGATTTGTTTTTCTGTTAGTTTAGTAAGTTTAGTAAGCCGGAAAGAGCTGTGATTGGACCCGGTAAAATGTGACGCATTGAATTTGGAAACCCCTATTGCTCCTAATTGCATGGAGAGAGTATGGACCTAACATTGAAAAAAAGTTTCATCCCCTAGACAACGAGATATATATAACAGAGTTTTTAAATGAGATTTAAAAATCTCAAGATATTGATAGTGTTAGGTCCAGATGTCAAGTAACTGATAGTCCCTAGCGATTAGACAGAGAAGAGGAAAATGAGAGATTGAATATTCTGAATATCTCAGATTTCCTCTAGTCACATTTTTCCGAAGAAGAACACAGATTATCTGGCTCAGAAAACTGTATTTGTAATATATGGAGTGGTATAGAGGTTAAACTGAAAGAGGTTTGGTAGTACAGGGTAGAAATACCCTTAAATAAATGAGAGCGCCACCTAGTGTCAAAAGACAGTAAGGCGAGGGTTAAACTATAGCACTCTAGAGTGTAGAAGCTTCGCAGATGTGGGAGGCGGGATGTTTTTTTTAACGCTTGGGAAGTTCTTTCTGTTTATGTCTCTGCAGGGAAACAAGTCAACGACAGAACTATCGGAAGTCTACAAGTGGATCGGATGGAATACAAGAAGCCAAGAATGGTAGGGAAAATAGGTGAAAATGCAAAGATATTGATACTTCTTTTTCCTACAGATGCAATGGATAAGAAAAGACAAGCCCAGCTGTAGACAGACGATGGTCCTCGAGATGACGACTTGGATACCGACAGATGACTGGACAGGAACCCAGCTAGAAAGCCCCAAGAGCCGACGAAATATACAAGACGACCAAGAGAATGATGACCCCTAGACGACCCTACGTCGTGATGAGCAGAAGACCCACTAGAGACTTTTTAGCCCTTAATTTTAATGTCAAGAGACACTAGGAATGACCCAAAGGGCGTAGAAGGTTTTTGTCCTGGGACCCTATTCAGGTTTTTATTCCCCTACTGCCCAAGGAGAAATGACTGTTCTCCACTCTTTCAGGAAATCTTTATAATACTCTGTAAAATTGTTCGTTATGATTGTTCATCAATGTTTTCCCAGCATCCTTTGTAGGACATATGAAGGTTGTTCAACCCTGTACACCCTGCGGTAGGTAACACAACACCTATGCAGGAACACTACACCCATATAGACTACACATACACTCCCCAAATGTATCATTCAGTCGTGTGTGTCTGGGCTGTGGCCCTACAACTATTGTGAGGTCATGGTCTGGACATGCCGGCGTTAAGTAAATGCACTCCCCCATTTATTATTAATCTCGGATTAAGCCATTGCGCAAAAATGATACATCCCCTTCTTTATACATATACACATAAGTTCCACCCTTTTAAAATCTTTTTTTTTATCAATGAAAAATATTTTTATGAGAAAATATTGAAATTTTATGAATTATGAAAATTAATGCGGAAATTATGCATTATTAATGTGACAGTTTTATATACTGTCAAATGGACGACTGTCAATGCCTAATTTTTCCCAGCATATAATTTCCATAATTATAATTATAACCATGCCCATAACATTAATATAGTCAGGGATACATAATCTTGTTTCCCATAAGCCAGGAAATATTGCATTTCAAGTTACACATTTCAGCCCATAATGTCATGTTTGGACTCTAAATGAGCGAAATTACATTAGCTATCAGATGACAGTTATTAGAATTCCATATCATATTGCATGTTATACAAATTATACGTTCACATTAGAGTAATTACAGAAAAACCAGCATTAGAGATGAAGTCATTAACATTTCCCAAACACCAGTGAGCCAGTCACAGGATACAGCAAACAAAGGGGCGTGTCTATAGGCTAGTGAAACCAGGTGAATGAATGGATTCACCCCTCCCCCGAGAGTTCTCTTGAAAGCAAGAGAAAATCAAATAGTTCAGTGTGTGATTTTAGCAGGAGACGGAAGGAGCTATGGGACTGGACTCGCCAGGACATGAGTGAGGGATAAGTATCAAATGTTTAATTTTCTGTGTATCAGGCATGGCTCGGAATATTGATAAGGGATAGAGCTTATTCATGAGAGTATGGTTCAGGTATGGAGTGTTGAAGGTCTGAGAAGGTCAAATGATCGGAAGGTATGGGAAACGTGACTGTTAGAGATAAAGTGAGGATTGGAATCTGATATATATGGGTATGTGTAGCTGTTATGATTTGTGAGCAAGGATATGCTTAAATTGGTAGAGATAGCTGTGTACGTTTACATGTGGACGGCCTATCGGCTGTGTGCCATGTGCTCAGCCACGTGCTATCATCATGGATTGTATTGTGGTTCACAATAGCTACATATAGCAGCAGTCGGTAGATTATATAGATTGGTATTTGTAAGGATAAGCTGTAGTGATTATACTGATTTGAGCATGGTGGATGCTATTACTATGTAAGCAGAATGAGGCCTGGAATCAATTGTAGACATGTGCTGCAGGCTCCGGCCTGCAGTGTGTCCTTTGTGCCGGTAAACGGCTAACATTGGTGTTTGGACTAGCCACTGTGTGTCCATGTGTGGGTGTAAAACTGAAAGCTTTTAAAGTATATTGTCTGGCTAGATTATCTAGATAATCGGATGTAACTGTAAGATAACATGTGCTGTGAGGGTAGTCCACTATTGTCTGGATTCTTGGTATTTGAATGCATGTGTAAGGCTATGCGTGAACATGTATGGACTGTTTCTATTAAAGAGTGTGAATGCTTTGTGTGATATCCAGTGAGAATATCTAGATAAACTATCGGATAAAACCAACTTATATGTAACAAATGTGGATAGCATGATGCTCGGATGGTGTGTGTGTAATAGCTTGTGATATGATTAGGGTATGATTAGTCCTTAGATTGTATGTGTGATTGCCAGGCGGAAGTTATTAGTCTTTTGTTAAGGGTCCTTTGTGGGCCATGTAGTGGAATCTAAGATGGCGGAATGCCAACATGTGTTCTGGCCAAAATGGCCGACAATCAGGCTCTTTCATGCTACTGTATAGCCACCCCCCCCCCCCCAGCTCTGTATTCACATTTATATATTTATACATCACTGAGGTTAGCTTTATTTAAGGATGCTGGAATAATAATCGTTATTATGTAATACCTGTATTGTTATATTTATTATCCATGATACAGTTTCATCTGGTTACACTTATAAATAATATTCATTGATTATAAATCTGGACATTCACTTATTGGTTGCGTGCGAAATGAATAAATTAGATAGACTTTGCATATATAAATAAATGTACTTCCATAACAGATACAAAGCCACTTATAGAATAACACAGCCCATATACACAGAAACAAGATAAAGGCCCCAATAAGGTGACAGACAGCCCACATATAACTGTATAGAAGTCACCTGTTGGATCAGCTACTTTGCGGTACCACCTCGATCGCAGGCAGGGACTGTGCCAATTGCGGAGAGTAGCCATGCCCGCTTTACTCTGGCAGCATCCGTCGTTGTGGGGAAGGTGGGCTGGGGGACCTGGGACCCGCGGGAATGAAAGAACTCTAAGCACACCGCGGCGGCTGGCTAAGGCGGAGGGACTGACAGGCTGTCAGTGAATCACAGCATGCGAGCAGCTCATGTGGGGGTGGACGCCGGCGGCAGTCAATCTGAGCGTGCAGGCATCCCCCGGCCAGCACTGCAGGAGCTTGCTGCTGCACACAGACACAGACAGACTCGTGAGAGGATGAAATAATCATCTCGCGAGAGTGTCTGCAGAGCTCCGCAGCGGAGGACTGGCTGCTGCCGCTCACGCTGTCAGGGAAAAAATTGTGAAGACCCCTCACCCTGCCTCTCCAGGTCCTTCATAGCCGGCGGCACCCGGCCGCTCACGCAGCCGCCGCTACACAGCTGCTATCAGACCAGGCGCCTGGCTCATGTAAATGAAAAAAAAAGTGTGTGTCGTGTGTCTCTGGACCCGGGCCCCCCTGACAGGCCCGGGCCCCGGTAAAGTGTACCCGCCCCCCCTCCCTCTCGGCGGCTCTGGGTGGGCGTTCCTGCTACAACTTCTTGTGGCACCTATGTCATGGCAAGCAGTCTCACGGCAGCAATGCATCCCATGTGAGCAGGCCGGGATGATCCCATGTGATGCGTTGCTGCCGTGGGACCGCTTTCCACTACATACACCACCATGTTCCAATGTCTTTGATGTTTTTTGGGTGGGTGGGCGTTCCTGCTACACCTTAACGTGGCACCTATGTCATGGCAAGCAGTCTCACGGCAGCAATGCATCCCATGTGAGCAGGCCGGGATGTTCCCATGTGATGCGTTGCTGCCGTGGGACCGCTTTCCACTACATACACCACCATGTTCCAATGTCTTTGATGTTTTTTGGGTGGGTGGGCGGGCGTTCCTGCTACACCTTCACGTGGCACTTATGTCATGGCAAGCACCTGTATGTGACACTCTGTTCAGGTCCGACCACCGTTTTACCTCAAATAAACAAAGTGTTCACAGTATTTTTTTGTCAGTATTTCTTAATAAATGTTAAGTGTTTATGCAGAACAATGAACATCACATATCTATCTATCTATATATCTATCTATCTATCTTCTATAACTATATATCTGTCAGGAATGCACACACAACGATTATTTATTTCAAAAGGAATGCACACACAACGAATATTCTTTAACAGCATGGCGCGGAAAGTACGGGGGAGAAGACTTCCTGTTGTTTACATGCTGCGCTGATGGAGGGATGACGCAGCTAGTCAACACCCACATGGGCGTGCTGCTTTTGGGAGGAATGATCGCAGGAACGGGCTGCATATCGATCGAACGTGCGTACACATGTCACTTTTCTTTCGATATGGAGCCGTCCTGTCGGAAGAATATTAAGCAGCAAAGAACCTGCGACCGACCGACCGTGGACGGCCAAGAGCGTTTTTGGCCGTTTATCGATCGCAACGAAGGGATCGGGACAGCGTACACATATATACAATCGAACGGCCGTTCGTCCGCAGATCGGAAGAACGGCCCGACGATTGTACATATGTGTACCCAGCTTAAGGTGTAACTGGCTAGTGATGCAGACTATTACACCTGTTGTTTTCACCCATGTTTGGTGAATGTAATTGATTATATATAATGGGTTGCAAACTTCTTTCACCCTGTCTGTTTAGGAGATACTAAGTAATGCATGGTCTGCTCAACTATGCAAAGGTACAGCAAGTGTGGTTTGGCGATGCAATGGGTTAGCCGTCTGTTGTGGCGCATACACGCTGTTAATGACAAAATGAACAATAAAGTTAATACCAAATATCACTCTGAACAACCAATTACAGGACATGATTGCTTGAATTGTGCCACTGCTAAGATGGCGGCCTATGGGAGAGCAGCACCCTTCTCTGCCGCGGAGCTGAGGGCACTGGTCTCCGTTATGGAGACCAGGCTGGGGCGTGCGGGGCCCTTCATAACTAACCGCCAGATGCGCCAGGCGTATGCCGCTGCCCGCAGGCGCATATTCGCGCGCACCCAGGTGCGCAGGACCATCGCCCAGCTGGAGCGGCGATGGTCTGATCTGAGGCGACGGGAGCCCAAAAAGCTCCAGCAACTAAGGACCAGCATTGCACGATGTAAGTGTTTACACATTAAATGGCCAATTGTACATTAATGCTTCCATGACCTTTTTTTGCCAATAAGGTAACCTGGTTGATCATGAGTTAAACATGGCATACACTATCTGTGTGGTACTTCATGTTTGACATGCTGTAATGTGGGTCTAATATGTCATTGTGTTTGCTGCATGATGAATGAACAAATCATGTGCCTTATTTAACACTCTGCATTTTTATTTTCCTTACAGCACGTGACCGTGCAAGACAGGCCCGTGAGCAGGGCCAGGAGGAGGAGGCCGCTGAAGAAGTGTCCGAGGAGGAGGCCGCTGAAGAAGTGGCCGAGGAGGAGGCCGCTGAAGAAGTGGCCGAGTAGGAGGCCGCTGAAGAAGTGGTACAGGAGGAGGCCGCTGAAGAAGTGGTACAGGAGGAGGTGGCCTCGGAGGTCTGGGACGAGGAGGAGGCATGTGAGGTGGTGGAGGAAGAAGGAATTGGTAGGTAAACATAAGGCATCATTAATAATTGGTGGTACTACTATTTGTTAGGTACCACTGGTGAATCTAGTGTGTTTTACTCTATTATTAATTAATAAACAAAAGTGGGTTAAAACAGACACACTTAGGGGTTATAGGCCCAAGCAAAAAACGTGGAATCTGGAGGCTCACGTAGGTGATGAGTGTTTATTTATGGAGGGCCTTTCTATACTAGCAGAAATAAAACATCAATGGAGTAGTCACAAGTGGGCAGTTCCCATGGGCCCCCCTCTAGCCAGTTGGCCCGTGTTGTTGCCATGTATTTTGCAAAGCTATTTTGTAGGATGGATTGACTTTAGAAATTGTTTGGTGTAAGGAAGCGGATTAGTGCAGCAGTTTCACCTATCTGGCAATGTGACAATGATTCAGGAAGTAAGGGGTAGAGGGACTAGGCTAGCCTTTAAATGTGGTATCCATCCATCCATCAATCCATCCATCCATGTATCTATCCATCCATCTATGTATCCATCTATGTATCTATCTATCATGCAGTTTAGCTATTAAGCAGTGACATGCAGGTATATATGTATGGCAAAATTTGGCATGTTGTATTGGATGTAGCTTTCTAGTAGATTGGTGAGTGTTAAGGCAGGAGATTTTTATCAGTCACATATTCAGTAGTGTAAGCCAGTGTGTGTGTGTGGGCCCATTTTTATTTTTACCATTACAAACAGTATTGCCTATGTAATTGTTTGTATGTATGATTTCTCATGCTGTAGGTACTTAAGATTGACTATACAAGGTCAACCTGAATAGCATAATTAATGTTGTTCCCCCTTTAACATGCCCACAGATCCCCAGAGGCAAGAAGGCGAGGGCTTAAGAGGGGCCCTACTCAGGCTGCGGCAGCACCTTCTGGTCATGGCCGCAGAGGTGGAGACTGTATGTGACCTGCTGCTATAAATTTTTTTACATTTTTATATTTTGTTATGTAATAATAAATATTTGTGTTGAAAGTTCGAAGTGGTCTGTGTGTTATTGTTTTATTTAACAGTATAAGTATATAACTATAATTAATGGTGTTTAGTTATGTAAGGTGCAAAAGGTATATACATATGCCTAGATAACACATGGGCGTAAAGGGGCAAGATAAAATGTTGTGCACTTAGCATGATGTAAGGGTTAATCTAAAGTGGTAGTAAAGTGTTTAATTATCAATTAGATAAATAATAGATGACCATTAAAAACAATCCCTTTTTAATGAGGTTGCCTAATTGCATACGCGGGTCATGGTACAGATTTGGGTGTTCTGATAATAGTGGTGATTTGTGCGTAAATACACCGCATCGGTGCGTACGGCCAGGTTCCCGTCCGTTCTGACGCGGTAAGACCGTGCTTACGCTGGAAGACCACCGCACACACAAGGTTTGTATGTCGTCCGTACACACTCCCTCTTCTTAAAGAGTGAGTCTGTCCGAAGGCTGAGGCTCGGGGGGCGTTTCTACGGACGATGTCCGCACAGCGTGGCGTGCGGACCGCTACGTAAGAATTCGGGAAAGTACGCACCGATCAGAATAAGGGCCATTGAGAGGATTACCCCCCTCTTTCCCAGATGATCAAAACCTCCGCAGCATAAAGATAAAAAAAAAACAGATAAAATATCTAGGCATATACATACCCGTAACAATCGACCAACTATACTCCAGCAACTATGACCCAATTATTTAAAACATAACCAAGTCGCTGACCACGTGGAAAGACTTGCCTCTGTCGCTGCTAGGTAGAACGGAAGTCATAAAATCTATGATTCTGCCCAAACTGATGTACGTGATGCAAATGCTTCCTATCCCACTAAAGAATAAAGACATTCTTAAAATTAACTCCCTACTCTCACAGTTTCTTTGGAATGGCAAAAAAATAAAAATCGCACTACACAAACTACACCTCCCCAAGAATCTGGGAGGCCTCAATGTCCCAAACCTGAAGCAATACTCGAGATCACTCCTGTGTAGATTTGCTCTGGGTTGGTTACTAGAGAAAAGTGACTACTAGGACTTCCACGTGGACAGCGCTATGTTTTCCCCTTACTCCCCAGCCACTCTCCTACACACACCTAAGACTCACATACCAACACACATTTACAAAAACCCTCTTTTCAAAGACGTCCACACAGCCTGGTGGACGATCTCCACTGCTCTGTGCCACGACCCCCGCGTATCACAATGGCTTCCCATCTGGGGAAATCCAATGTTCCCACCAGGAGTGGATAGATCGATTTTCCACCGTCTGCGAAACAAGGGCCTCAAAGCTATTTTGCAGGTATTTGACCCCGGGGGCGGAATATTGGTGGCCTCGGAGCTTCAAGGTGGGTTCGGTATCCCCGCAAACAGCTACTTCGCTATATATCAATTACTGCACTATGCCAGATCTCTTCCCAATATGAACACCCAGAGCCAAACACCACCGTGGCTAAAGGTTTTAATCATGAAACTCCAATACGGCAAATACAAAACCAAATTTTTATATCAAACCCTAGCGGAACTGCCGGCGGAGGTCGTATGGGAAAAGATATCGCATAAGTGGTCACAAGATATCCAATTATCGGACGACAAAACACTCCTCTATAAATATTATCACTCCACCATACGTATGCTGAAAGCCTCAATTCTTCAGGAGGTGCATATCAAAACGCTTCACAGAGCTTATATCACCCAACAACAACGCAGCCACTATGTACCAGAGGAATCGGGGAAATGCCCTAAATGCAAACACCAGTTAGCAAACTACCTCCATAACTTTTGGAACTGTAGGTGTATAAAGAAATTTTGGTTTAAACTAATATATTTCATAAATCGGAACTTCCAAACAAAAGTTTCACTCCACCCGATCCCGCTTCTTTTTGCAAATTTCGATCCATGGTCACTCCCCCCTTCTCAGCTATACCTAATCCCCATCCTGACACTTATAGTGACGGAAGCCAAAAAAGCTATCTTAAATGCCTGGATCACCCCTCATGTACCCACTGTAACTGAGGTCGAGACCCTCCTCTTAAAATATATGTATTACGACCGATATGACACTCTTCGAAACGCGAACTCACCCTCTTCACGCTTCTACGCGGTCTGGGCACCATTCATAGACAGCCGTGACCCAGAATTAAGACAGAATATCTATAAGATACTTGAGACTCGTAAGGACATTGTAGTTTGAATGAATGTTTAAAGTTATCATAATGATCTACAGAGCAGAAATCCGATAAGGTACCCTCCCCTCCCCCCCCTTCATCCCTCCCCAACCCTTTGTTCCTTATTTACACCACTATATAGAAATCTCCACCTCCCCCTTATATTATATGAAAAATGATGGGCCTAGTATCCCCCGAATGTATAAGGAAACACAACACTCTTACCTATACCGGTAGTCAACAAATCTCAACTGGCATCTATAAAACTGGTTTATAAGACCCCGGTCCAGTGGGCCAAACGGCCTAAAGAGGTTTGGTATTCAGTATTACCACAGATTATAAGTCTTTGAAACTGTGCTATCAATGGGCCTTATTCGAGTTCACTCTTTCTGACAAAATCCTTCTTAGATGGACAAAACCATGTGCACTGCAGGGGGGCAGATGTAACATGTGCAGATAGAAATAGATTTGGTGATTTTTTGGTGATTCTTTGCAGGGTAAATACTGGCTGCTTTATTTTAACACTGCAATATAGATCTCACATTGAAGTAAAACCCCACCCAAATCTAATAAGATCTGCACAAGTTACATCTGCCCCCCTGCAGTGCACATGGTTTTGTCCATCTAAGAAGGATTTTGTCTGAAAGTGTGAACTCGAATAAGGCCCTATGTGTCTGCTATGTTCGAGAAGTTGTTTATTGTTGTTTTATTGTACACTGTTTAACTTTTATATGTAATGGCTCTGAATAAACATATTTTCAAAAAATAAAACTTGACCCCAGAGTGCACCGCCCCCTTCAACACACCCCCACAGCTCAGCTGGTGTATACGGCTATGCAAAGCAGTCTGCAGCCACCCATTCAGGAAAACAAATCTACAAGAACCCAACCATTTTAGTGCTGCCTATATATACAGAGAGAGAGATTTATATTACTATTACAAGTCTCTGTGTAGTGTCTTCAGGCAATTGCTGGTAAAATTCTTCCTGGAGGAATTTATAAATCATTTTGATGAACATCGTCTTTTCCACATTTTGTGGCAGTAACCTCCTCTGCCACTCGCTGACCAGGATACAGGCTGCACTAAATATTGGAGGGGGGACAACTTAGGTAGTATAAAGCCAGTTTGTGCAAGGGCCCCTCATTGCCTCTTTTTCTTGTCAGTATAGAGAAGGACTGTCTGACATGCCTACTTGGATGCTGTCACCTATATAATCCGCCACCATTCTTTCAATGCATAGAGGTGTAGGGGTAAATTTACTAAAGTGTGAATTTTTAGAAGTGAGATGTTGCCCAGATTCTAGAATAATCACCAGGAAAAAAACGAAATAATCTTTTCTTTGTGAATATTAGGGTAAGGCGCGCTCTAGATCTAGATTATGGATGCTAGACATCATGGGTGCTTAGTTACCAATAACGAATGGCAATGTCGTATCAATTTATCGCTGCTGAACAATTCTGTAGTGTCCAATCCCAGCAGCTGTAGCTAGAGCACCACTTACTTATACTTTAGTGAGCACAATTTTCTAGGCTGTGGAATTGCTAATGTTAGCAAGTGTTGCTGCTACCCAGAAATTTATAAAGACGTCCCCTGGACTCATCGCATGCTCACTCGCAATTGCAAACACATTAGTGGACTATGGACCAGCTCTGTTAGCAAAGCAAAAAAGCACACAAATGGGCAAAACCATGTGGCACTGCAGGTGGGGCAACATGTAACGTGCAGAGAAAGTTAGATAGGCTGTGTTCAAACAGAAATGTACATTGCTGTGTAAACATATATCTGTCTCCTAAACCAGTGTCTCTTAAAGCTGTCTCCTAAACCAGTGGTTCCCAGCCTGGGGTACACTGCAGACCTGTTGGGGGTACTTGAAAATAATATTGGTATTGGCAGAAGAAAAGAAAGAAGTCTCCAGAGGGTGTAAGAAGCAGAGCCGGCCCTAACTATTTGGATGCCCTAGGCAAGAATTTTGTTGGTGTTCCAGCCAAATGGGTGCTAGTTGTGCCTCTGACTCAGTACCCCTCTCCCAGCGCAGCACCGATCACCCAGCAAGCACAGATTGGCCACCACCATGACTCCACTGAATTCATCAGAAAAAGAGAAAGATGGAAGAAGTTAGGGGATTAGTACATATGTGAGGGGCACAATGAAAAATATGGGTTATTGTGCAAAGGGCAGATATAATAAGAGCAGTACATGGAGATACATACAGATACAGGGACATATAAAGGGGGACAATAGCAGGGAGGCAAAGAGACAGATGGACAAAGAGAGCTCTACATATAAAATGACAAATGCACAAAGAGGGGAAATCGATAGAAAAAAGCAGTGTAAACGTGTTGACAATTTATGTATTTATTAACATTTTCTTATATACGCAAATCACTGCCGTATAATATAATATGGAATTATGGGGCATTAACTTGTTTTTCTATTAACCACAGTACACTCACCACATAATAAAGTATAAATTATTTCTACCCAATATTTGTATATAAATTATTCACTTATGTATCACTATCAGTTAGTTATAGTAGAACTAGGTGATTCATCGCGCCCTACGGGCGCTCTTCACACCGTCGTAAGGGGCTGCGCCCCCTTAATTTGTGAACGTTTGTATATGAGAAATATGGTTAGAATTGTATGAAAGATGCCCTGTATTGCAACTTAGGTGTCCGCGAATCGCGGGAGGGGGGGTCGCGGAGGGTGCCGCGAATTGCAGGAGGGGGGGTCGCGGGGGGTGCCGCGAATTGCAGGAGGGGGGGTTGTGGGGGGGTGGATGCTGCGAATCGCGGGAGGGGAGGGATTGCAGAGAATCGCGGGAGGGGGGTCGCGGGGTGGGTTGCCGCAAATCGCGGGAGGGGAGTTATGGGGGCGGGGGTTGCGGCGAATCATGGTAGGGGGGGTCGCGGGGGGTGTGCCGTGAATCACGGGAGGGGGGGTCACGGGGTGGGGTGCCGAGAATCGCGGGGGGTGTGTGTGTGCCGTGAATCGCGGGAGTGGGGGTTGCAGGGGGGGTGGGGGGGGTGTGACGCGAATCGCCACAAGAAAAAATCAACACAGAAAGGTCAACACATGTAAATGTTGACATAAGTGTGGCACTTCATTGGTGTCCATGTCGACACATGAGAATGAATATGAAAACATTCAAAAAATGAAAAAAAAAACTTCAAAAACTCATGTCAACCTTTTTCATTGTCGACCATAGCCATGTCAGTGTTTTCCATGTGCAATTTAATTCTGGAGCTGCCGCGAATCGCGCGGGGGTGCCGCGAATTGCGGGAGGGGGGGTCGCGGGGGTGGGTGCCGCGAATCGCGGGAGGGGGGGTTACGGGGCGGGGGTTGCGGCGAATCATGGGAGGGGGGGTCGCGGGGGGTGTGCCGTGAATCACGGGAGGGGGGGTCATGGGGTGGGGTGCCGAGAATCGCGGGGGAGGTGTGTGTGTGTGTGCCGTGAATCGCGGGAGTGGGGGTTGTGGGGGGGGGGTGTGACGCAAATCGCCACAAAAAAAAATCAACACAGAAAGGTCAACACATGTAAATGTTGACATAAGTGTGGCACTTCATTGGTGTCCTCGTCAACACATGAGAATGAATATGAAAATATTCAAAAAATGAAAAAAAAAACTTCAAAAACTCATGTCAACCTTTTTCATTGTCGACCATAGCCATGTCAGTGTTTTCCATGTGCAATTTAATTCTGGAGCTGCCGCGAATCACGGGGGGTGCCGCGAATTGCGGGAGGGGGGGGGGTCGCGGGGTTGGGTGCCGCGAATCGCGGGAGGGCGGGGTTCACAGGGGTTCCGGTGGGGGGTTGCCTCGAATTGCGGGAGGTGGGGGGTCACGGGGGGGTGCCGTGAATCGCGGGAGGGGGGGGGTGTGACGCGAATCGCCACAAGAAAAAATCAACACAGAAAGGTCAACACATGTAAATGTTGACATAAGTGTGCCACTTCATTGGTGTCCATGTTGACACATGACAATGAATATGAAAACATTCAAAAAATGAAATAAATCTTCAAAAACTCATGTCAACCTTTTTCATTGTCGACCATAGCCGTGCCAGTGTTTTGCATGTGCCATTTAATCCTGGGGCTGCCGCGAATCGCGGGGGGTGCCGCGATTTGCGGGAGGGGGGGGGTTGCGGGGGGTGGGTGCCGCGAATCGCGGGAGAGCGGGGTTCATGGGGGTTCCGGTGGGGGGTTGCCGCGAATTGCGGGAGGGGGGGGGGTCGCGGGGGGTGCCGCGAATCGCCGGAGGGGGAGTTGCGGGGGGTGTGACGCGAATCGCCACAAGAAAAAAATCAACACAGAAAGGTCAACACATGTAAATGTTGACATAAGTGTGACCCTTCATTGGTGTCCTTGTCGACACATGAGAATGAATATGAAAATATTCAAAAAATTACTCAAAAACTCATGTCAACCTTTTTCATTGTCGACCATAGCCATGTCAGTGTTTTCCATGTGCAATTTAATTCTGGAGCTGCCGCGAATCACGGGGGGGTGCCGCGAGTCGCGGGAGGGGGGTCGCAGGGGGGGTGCCGCCAATCGTGCAAGGGGGGGTCGCGGGGGGGTTCTTTTTGCCGCGAATCGCGGGAGGGAGGTCGCGGGGGGGTGTTTTTTCTGCGAATCGGGGGGGGGGTCACGGGGGAGGGTTTGCCGCGATTCACGGGAGGGGGGGGTCGCGGGGTGGTGGTTATGCCGCGAATTGCGGGAGGGGTTGTGGGGGGGTTCTTTTTGCAGCGAATCGCGGGAGGGGGGGTCGCGGGGGTGTTTTTGCTGCGAATCGCGGTAGGGGGGGTCGCGGGGGAGCGGGTGTTTTTGCCACGAATCGCGGGAGGGGGGGGCGCGCGGGAGGGGAGGTTTTGCCGCAAATCGCGGGAGGGGGGCGCTCACCTGGTGGCTGTGGAGTAGCAGTGCTGGGCAACATGGGAAGGCAGTGGGTGTCTGGCACTGTCTGTGGGCTCACTGGGCTGGTTCTCTGTCACAAACCTCCCAACATGACCCTTTCCAGGAGGGACACAATGCTCTGTTTCTAGACTTCCCCTTAATGTATGATTGCCATCACCTGTTTTAAACAGGTTAATTTCTCAGAAAGGTGTTCAGCACAGATGAAGGCAATCACACATTAAGAGGAAAGTCCAGGAACAGAGCGTTATAGACACAGACACCCACTTTGAGTGACAGATGTAGCCAAATATATAGGAGATGGGAAACTACCTCACTCTGCAATACAATAAAATAAGTAAAAAAGCACTAGATCTGTGGCACATTCACACCGTTATTAGCACCAGAAAATAAGATAAAAACCTATTAAAATAAACATAAAATAAACATAAACATAAAAATTGGTGCACTAATCTTATATCCTACTTGGAATGGGTTATAATAAAAAGTAACATATAAAAAAATTAAAAATAAATAAATATAATAGAACTAGGTAACTTTGTTATTAAACAAAATCTCCCTATAAATATAGACACAGTGGCACCTTAGCCTCACTTGCTTTTTGGTCTTTGAGGAGCACACATGCACTGGCCCTATAAGGTAAAGAAAAATAATATATATATATATATATTTTTTTTTTTGGACTTAATGATTACTTTAAGAATGGTTCTTGTTAACCTCTTTATGACTGTTTGCTTATTGTTTGCTAGGAGTGATATTTTGCCATTGACCTAATCCTAAAAGGTGTGACTATACACCTACTTGTTGAGGTATGTAAAAATTTAAATTTATTGGGTCACCTAGAGAAAAAAAATCCCTATGTATAAAATATCACTTAATAAGAGAAAAAAATTGTATCCCTATAGGCATAATAAAAGATTATATTCCAAATTGGTTGATATACATATCTTTGGAATCATATATATATATATATATATATATATATATATATATATATATACATATATATATATAGGAGCGAATAACAATAGAGTCAAGTCAGTTTATGAATGGTATGTACATACATACATGAAAGTAATAGTTAATTTAAAAAAAATATTGTACAAACGTTAAATATATGTCATAATTGGGCGGGGCCATGGCTAGGAGGACGTGAGGTGTGTGTGGCAGCAGCTCCCCCGGCATCTCCTATCTCCAAAGTAGGAGCCGGCTGGACTCAGAAAACTCCCCCACAAGTAACAGCTACAATTCAGTAGCTGCGTTCCGGCAGAGTATCGGCAGCAGCAGCGTCCAGACGCCATCATTATTCAGCCGTGTACGGCACCCAGCAGACGCGCAGAGCTGCAGCTTGTAGGAACAGAGCGTGGAGCAGAAAGCTGTGATCCGGCAGAGTGTCAGCAGCAGCAACGTCCAGGCGCCATCATTACCAGTGACGTGCGGTGAGGTTTGTGGTTGGTGAGGCACTGGCTTGGTGGCATTGGGTTCGGGCTGTTTCTGCACTGACAGGCAGGTGCGGTAGCTGCCCCCTGCATAAGCAGCAGAGACCTGGCAGAGCAGCTCCTGGACCCAGCGCTCGGCACAGACCCGTCGTCGCTGGCTCCACCAAGCCTCCATGGGATATGCCCACATACCTTTTCACTTAAAAAAAAAACATGCAGCCAAATGTACTAACTAGCGCTAGCCTCTTAAGGGACAGACTTGTGTGTGTTTGTGTTGTGACAGAGGTGTGTGTTTGTGTAAAGTGACAGCGGTGTGTATGGTTTCTGTGTGTTTGTGTAAAATAAGTATATTTTTAAATGAAGTACTAGCGTCTGAGTTCAGTGGCTGTGCGGGGTGATGGCCGAACTCTGAGGTTTTATTTGAAAGGTCAATCAATGCATGGTTTTGCCTTGTAAATGTCTGCCTCTTTACTAGAACCTCTGAGTTCAGCCAGCACCCCACACAGCCAATAAACTCAGAGGCCAGTACATTGGGCCAATATACTTAATTTAAAAAACACACAGAAACAGTGCACACCTCTGTCACTTTACACAAACACACACCTGTCACTTTACACAAATACAAACAGATATACCCCTCTGTCACAACACAAACACACATGTCTGTCTCATAACACAAACACAAATAAACCTACAGTATGCCACTTTAAAAAAAAACACAGCCCCCACCCTCCAAACACAAATAAACCTACAGTATGCCACTTAAAAAAAAACACAGCCCCCACCCTCCAAACACAAATAAACCTACAGTATGCCACTTTAGAAAAAAAACACAGCACCCACCCTCCATACCCAAACACAAATTACCATTTAGCGGCAGCCCAGGAACCGCTTATGGATACCTAGGCAGGCAGCAGACTGCACGGCAGCTGTGACGGCAGCGTCCCTCCTGGGACAGGCACCCAGGCACAGGACCGAGCGCCGGGCAGTGAGTCCCCGGACGGTAATGGGGAGCAGAGCGGGTGCCGGTGCCAGATAACAGCGGGCGCTGGCAGCTCGGCTCAGCCCAGCTCCGCCCCCCACACCCGGCAATACAAGGCAGCAGACTGCACGGCAGCGTCCCGTCCTGGGACAGGCACAGGACCGAGCGCCGGGCAGTGAGTCCCCGGACGGACGGTAATGGGGAGCAGAGCGGGTGCCGGTGCCAGATAACAGCGGGCGCTGGCAGCTCGGCTCAGCCCAGTTCCGTCCCCCATACCCGGCAGTACAAGGCAGCAGACGAGCTGTGCAGCGGTTGCACAGCTCGTCCACCTTTAAAAACACTGCTAAAAGCGGCACCTCACCTATAGGAGCCAGGGTTCAGGGACGCGCTTTCTGCCTTTATGAAAGCTGCCCCTGTCACTGAGACAGCGCCACTGTCCAATCACTTCTGCCTCAGTGACAGGGGTGTGCTTTCATATAGGCAGAATGCACGTCCCTGTCACCGAGGCACCGCTATAGGTGCCGCCTATGCATCTTTTTTAAACGAGCTTTTAACTGAGCTCGGTTCTCAGCCCTGCCCACTGCCCACCCCTGTGTTTGTTACTTTAATATGTACAGCGGGAGGCACCGCTCTTGGTGCCTCCTAAGCTAATAAAAAAAAATTTTTAAACAGTAAAAATGATTGTAATAATACAAAGCATATACTTATGACACATAATATGTGTCATAAGTATTTTCTTTGTATTGTATTATTATATTAAACATTAATGACAGGGGAGGCTCTGCCTCCCCTGACTGCACGTCCCTGATCATTACTCAGCCGTGTACGGCACCCAGCAGACGCACAGAGCTGCAGCGTGTAGGAACAGAGTGTGGAGCAGTAAGCCCAGGACGGCGGGAGTACAGCGGTAGCCACATCAGTGCGCTGGAGCGTCGGGCTGTATCTGAAAGTGAAGTGTGGATCGTGTGGCTGGGGATAAAGCAGTGGTGCAGGACGCCATTGAGCACCCAACAAGGTTACACTGGAAGTGCAGCGGGGGTATGTACTGTATACTTTTTTGGCCCTTTTAAGAAACTTGCCGGGTGTATATAAAAGGACAGGCACATACAGTGCAAACCGCTGCCCAGGTGGGGAAAATTAAATAAAAACTTGGTGATAGAAATAAAGGTTGCCATTCCCCACTGTGTCAGGTGGGAGATTAAGCAGACAGGTGCTGGGACGGTGTGCACCGGGACTGTAGTCTGTACAATCTTTGCAGATATTCTTTATGAATACCACCATTCACTAACAGTTTGCAAAGGGGTATAAGTGTATAGTACACCATGCACAAGTCGGCAGCAGCAACACGCCTGGAAAAGTATGCCAGGTCCCAAGCTGGCAATACATCGCAAACTATCCTTACAACTCCTCAAACCACCCCAGCAAAAGGGACCAACCCCGATGCTATTCCAGACTCTACTCTCCAGCAAATACTGGACGCCATCACTAATAGTGAAACACGGCTATCAGATAAGATCACTGATCTTCAGACAGATGTGGGCCAGATCAAACAGGATGTAAAAGCGGTAAAAGACAGGATGAAGGAGGCTGAAAGCCGGGTCTCAATCCTCGAGGACTCTAATAATAAAATGTTGCGGCCTATGGAAGACATGGCGGGACAGGTCCGGGAGATTAAGTCTAAATTATCTGAGGTGGAAGGCAGATTACGCCGAAACAACGTGAGAATGGTTGGGCTGCCGAAGAGATTGGAGGAGAATGATACTTCAAACTTCATTGAGCAGTTGTTGCTCGCTAATTACACCTCTGCACCCTTCTCTGGGCAATTTGCGGTCGAAAGGGCCCACAGAGTTCCAGCAAAGCCATACCCTCCCGGGGATCCACCCTGAACCCTGATATTTAAGATGTTAAATTTTCAGGACCGTGATACAATCTTGAGACTATCCCGTACAAAAGGCCCATTGGAATACAAAGGGTCCAAACTGTCAGTTTTTCCAGACTTCTCTTTGGAGGTTCAGAAAAATAGGATTAAATTCTCAGAAGTAAAAAAGTGGTTGAGAGATCTTGATATAAAATATTATATGATGTTTCCTGCAAAATTGAAGATTATTATTGATGGCAAATCAGTGTTTTTTCATTCTCCTAGAGAAGTCGGGGAATGGTTGGATAAAAGAGTTCCAGATAAAGTCCAGCTAGCTCCTTAGAAGCATTAAGTGTAAACATAGTATACTGAGTATGTCGGGGGGCTGATAACTGCCACTTTTAGAAAGCGTGGTTTAGGGGTAAAGCCTTCAGTGGTTTACGTTCACTGTTTATCGATTTTTTTTCCCTCTATTTCTTCTGTGTTTTCTCTTTTTAGGGATCCATAGGTATGCTTGGGGAGGTTAGGTATACAGGGTGGGGGGAGGGGGGTTTATGTATTTTGTATTTATGTACTATATGTAATTATTGTGGTTTTCTTTTGGTAAATGCTTTTTGTGTACTTTGCGGCAACTATGTATGTCGGACAGCGATGCACCTAGAAGTAACTGTAGCCAGAAGTGGGCATTACCGGGAGCATGGTATGTGGCTAATTTTTCTTTTGATAAACGTGCAGGTTGAATGGTTCGTATTCTAGCTTGGAATGTAAGGGGCATGAACGACAAGATAAAGCGTTCACTTGTCATGCGGCAGATTGGGCACTATAGAGGGGACATAGTATGCTTGATGGAAACTCACCTTGTTGGGTCTAAACTCCAGGCTATTAAAAAGGCCTGGGTAGGCCAAGCATACCATGCTCCCTTCACGTCATCGGCTCGAGGTGTGTCTGTTTTAATTAACAGAACAGTTACTTTTGAATGCATAAGGGTAAAGATAGACCCGGGAGGGTGCTTTGTTTTCTTAGAATGTATTATGAATGCATTGCATATATGTCTGTTGGCTGTGTATATACCTCCGCCTTTCTCTTTTGACACTCTGGTCAAAGCAGCGGATTTTATATCGCAGTCTCCAGACATCCCTGTAGTGATTATAGGTGACTTTAATAATGCACTCAATCATCGATTAGATAGATGGCATAAAAGTTTGGTTAGTGAGGATAGAAGAAGTAGGAGCAATCAGGGGTTTGGCCAGTTTATAAAGGATATGGGCTTGATAGATCCATGGAGGGATAGAAACCCAGACCTCATTCAATATTCCTGTTTTTCGACATCTCATGAGGCATTTTCCAGAATAGACTTGGCGCTAGTTTCTAATGGGCTGTTGTCACAGGTTTCTGAAGTGTCATATAAATCTAGGGGGATTTCAGATCACTCCCCATTGGTATTCGTACTCAAGGAGTCAACCGCAAAGGGATGTATGTTTTGGAAATTGAATGCCTCATGGCTGTCAAACATCGGGACTGGGGCAGATTTGGTAGAACAATGGGCAGAATTCTGGGTAATCAATAGAGGATCAGCATCAGGGACTACTACTTGGGATGCGTTTAAAGCATTTGTAATTCTGGGTAATCAATAGAGGATCAGCATCAGGGACTACTACTTGGGATGCGTTTAAAGCATTTGTGAGGGGTACTCTTAAGAAAAGGGTTGGAGAGATTAAAAGAGCCAGTAGGCAGGAAGCGGCAGAATTGGAAAATAAATCTAATGAATGTGAAGCAGCATATCTGGTGGCAAAAACAACAGAGGCCAAGGAGGCATGGGAGAAGGCCAAAGGGAAATGGCTAGAATATGTTAAAACAACAAATATTAAAGGTATTGAAGCAGAGATCAAAACATATTTATGCCAATTCAGATAGACCAGGTAGATGTTTGGCCTATTTGGCTCAAGCGGAAAATCCCATGAACACAATATCCAAGATTCTTGATAAGAATGGAAAGCTGTTAACCGAGGCAGTAGAGATAGGGTTAGTGTTCAGGGATTATTTTTCTGAACTCAATGAGTCTAGATTAAATTGTAATCAATACCAAATCCAGGAATTCCTAGGTGGGATAAAACTCCCCTCACTGCGTTAGAAGCCCCCATAACACTGGAAGAGATTCAGAATGCCATAAAAGCTCTACCAGGGGGTAAGGCTCCAGGGTTAGACAGCATCCCTATTGATCTTTATAAGCAGTATATAGATCATTTAGCCCCCTTGCTGCTCGAACTGTTCCTGTTATGTTTTGAGGCTGGCGTGTGTCCACCCTCCATGATGGAGGCCAAGATTATTCTTTTATTAAAACCAGAAAAGGACCCGGCGGACCCTGGGGCATACAGGCCAATTTCATTACTGCCAGCAGAGGCCAAAATACTAGCAAAAATACTGGTGTCAAGGTTGAATAAATACTTAGAAAAAATTATCCACCCTAATCAAACAGGGTTTCTCCCTGGTAAGTCAACCTCCATTAACATTAGAAAAGTTTTTAGGCACCTTCAGATATCAGAAAATAAGACTGTCAACTCAGCAATAATGTCGCTAGACGCCAATAAAGCCTTTGACGCAGTCGAGTGGGCATATCTATGGGCGGCATTGCGTGCATTTGGATTTGGTCCCAAGTATATCAGATGGATTCAGTTGTTATACGCAAATCCAACAGCACGCATGTCTGTAAATGGCTGGACATCCGATGCCTTCCCTCTTTTTAGGGGCACAAGGCAAGGCTGCCGTTGTCGCCAAGTTTATTTTCGCTGGCTATTGAACCACTGGCATGTGCCATAAGAAATCATCTAGAAACCGTTGGCTTTAGCGTGGGACAGCAGTATGATACAGTTGCCCTATACGCAGACGACTTATTGATCTTCTTGTCTGATTATGTAAAATCTGCCCCTATTGTACTACAGGTAATCAAACTACATGGTAGTTTTTCTGGATTTGAGGTAAATGTAAAAAAATCTAGCATACTGGCCTTAAAATCACAGACGGCCTCTTATCCTCACATGGCATTACCAGTGAGGTGGTCAGAGTCATTTAAATACCTGGGGATTTATATATCTAGGAACCCCCTTGATTTCATACAGTTAAATGTTCAGCCCCTGATGGCTTTTATTGTGTCAAAATTCAAATCATGGAGTCACCTGCCCCTCACTGCTATAGGGCGTGTTAACTTAATAAAAATGATCATTTTGCCCAAATTGTTGTACGTCCTACAGCAGTCACCAGTATATTTGCCAATCTCTTTATTTTAAAAAATTAATAGTCTAATATCTACTTTTATATGGAACAACAAGCGGGCGAAGATCCAGATTAGTACATTGATGAGAAAAAAGGAGCAGGGTGGCGTTGCACTCCCTAACTTTAGATATTATTATCTGGCTGGGCAGTTACTGCAGCTACGCGATTGGGTACAGGAAGAAGTGGATAGTGGTATAGTTAAACTATTGGTAGCACAAGGTAACTTAAGCTCCACCCCATTGCAACGTTTGCTGTCGGGTGGGGTAACCCGATATGACCCACCGTTGGTACGGCAGGCAGTCAAGATCTGGAGGGAAGCAAATAAAATAGCCAAATTTACAGATATAGGGCAGTATTCAATGCTAATATTCTCCGTGCACGGCGAGCATTTTTTTTTGCTCGCCGTGCACTCTCCGTGTTCCGGAGGGCTCGTTGCCTCTCCTGCTGCCACTATTCAATGTTTATAAGACTCGCCGCCACTCGCGGCGAGTCTTAACCCCTGCAGCGGACGAGCGTCCGCAGCAGGGAGCTGACAGGGACGTGGCATCCAGGGAGATTAAAGTCTCCCTGGATGCCACAGAACATATGTGAGGGTAGGGGGCCCCCCTGGGACCCAGGCAGCACAGGCTGCCCCCCTCTATAGCCAGCGGGGGACCCAGTATTCACTGTACCCGAACGTGCTTCGGGTGCAGTGAATATATGAATATCTAATGAGCGGCTCGAGCGCTCTGGCCCCCTGCTGGCTGCACTGTGTAAAAAAAATAAAAAAAAAAATGTAAAAAAATATTTTTTTAAAAATTAAATATATATTCATGTGCTATAGGCACATGAATAAAAATAACATGGCCCTCCACAGAAAAAAAAACCTGATTTTTTGACACCAAAATTAAAAAAAACACCCTTTTAGTTTAAAAGTTCACATTCCTGCTCTCCATCAAAAGATGGAGAATTTCTTCACGGAGAGAGACGGCGAGAATCACTAAGAAAGACGGAGAATATTTCACATTGAATAGGGTGGCTCGCCTTTGGAGAAAAAAAACCTCTCTCCACGGCGAAAAAAGCACAAGTTCTCCACAAAAGACGGAGAACTTTTCTCATTGAATACTGCCCATAGAGGTGGAACACCCCCTGTCAGATTATAAACTCCTGAAGGAGCTGAAGGTACTTCAACCTGATAAGATCTGGGGGCAGTATGGGTTAAACTCCATTAGTCAGCTATACGAACAGGGCACTTTAAAATCATATATGCATCTAGAATCAGAATTTAATCTTCCCAGACACTTTTTTTTTTAGGTTTCTGCAATTGAGAAGCGCACTTGAATCTCAATTTAAGAACACGGTGATATGCTTCTCTGTATCGCCCATAAAAAAAAGCGTTGCAAGTGAGCAGTAAAAGTAAGGGCGTGTCAAGGCTTTACAATCTACTAGTGGCAGCGAAGTGCGACGATGGGCTGGCAGATCTTAAGGAAAAGTGGTCGACAGACGTGGGCCCTTTGAATGATATAGAATGGAGTATGGCCTTGACCTCTGTCCATGCAACAACAAATTCAATAAGGGTACATCAAGTGCAATTGTTCTTTCTGCATAGGTCATATATGTCCACCACAAGATTGGTTAAAATGGGTAGCCGTGCTTCGTCGCTATGTCCCAAGTGCAAGCTCGAACCTGTTTCTTTTTGGCATTTAACTTGGGGATGTAGAGTCCTTGGGGCATTTTGGGATAAGGTACAACAAATTTTGATAAGCACGGGTATCCCTGGATCTGCACTGGATTGCAAAAGTTGTGTGTTAAATATCCATATAGGTAATAGAATTAATGAGCACGATAAAATGTACGTATTCAATTTGTGTGCACTGGCTAAACTAATGATAGCGAGGACATGGCTTTCCAAAAATGGGCCTGATATTGCAGCTTGGATATCACTGGTTAATTTCACTGCAACTCACGAAAAACACATATATATGTGTAGGAAACGATTAAGCAACTACACTAAACTTTGGCACAGATGGCTCACGTCTAGTCACGCAAATATAGAACATAATTTAAGATAATAGGTATAGTAAAAAAGGAAAAAAAATAAAAATAAATCTAACATACTTAATACTGAAATGTAAACACTTTTTTGCATCAACGAAACAATAAAACCACGTAAGATGGAAATCATATGTTTATTAGCACTGCACATTAATATTAATATAAAGCACAATCGTAGAGTGGGTAAAACCTGATGTAATTGTCATTCTATTAACTGTTAGGATATGTCTTATGTTATTTGTTACCCAGTAGTGTGTAAGGGAAGTCTTGTGGTGGAAGGGATTAAGTGCAATCTTGGTATGAGCTGTCAATGGCTAAGTACAAAAAAGAGTAACTGGTGTCTATTCATATTCATGCATCCCAATTAACCCCTTAGGCAACAGCAAGTCCGTGCCTCCGGGGGCTCATAATTCTGGCATACTAAGTGAAAAGATTTAAATGGGTGCATCGTTGTCCGCAAAAGGTATAAGGTAATTTGTAAATGTAATGTTATTTGTAGTATCTCCATTATTATTAGTATTATCATTATTTTTATGTGGTACATAATGTCTTTGCTTGTTTTTTTTTTCTTGTTTTTTTTTTTTTTTCTATGTAGTGTGATCTATGTACGTATGTACCCGGTCGCTTGGAAATGTGCCCTAGGCAATACCGTTAGTAGCCCAGTAGGGCGGGACCAGCGGTCTTGTGATTACAATACAATGTGCCCATTGGATAGTAACAATGTAATAATGTAATGTATTGTAAATTGCAATGTAATGTAATGTAAAGATTGCGGCTTGGTCCAAGCGACACTTTCCCTTTTAAAAACAATAAAAACTATTAAATCAAATATATGTCATAATTTTATTAGATTTGATCAGAAGAATTTACATATAAGGATTTACATCTAAGCTTCCAATAACGGGAGGGAACTAAGGATCTTCCAATAACAGGTAAAAAATATATAAAAAATAAAAGAGTAGATTCCTTTTTATTATGACCATTTGAAACAAATAGTTACTTTATTGTATACTAGCTGACCCGCCCGGCGTTGCCCGGGAAACCCTTGGGGTTTCTTTATTTCCAAAATTGCTGAAAAATGTCATCTTACAATATGCTGTGCCAAAGACCTAAGATTGTAATTTGTTATAGATTCCACCATAATGATAGAATGTGTTTGCATTGATACTCAATGACGGCAATGAAATCAGGTGTGGTGTTGTTGTTTGAAACACAACGCTCCAGAGTTGATAACTTGTATGTGTTGATGAATTCCACATCCACTCCTGAGATTTAGCACCTACTGTATGACATATCCTCCAACATCTGAGGGTCAGAAATCGGTACAAAATCAGAAAGGGATGTGGCCACACCTCCATTTCTATACTTTCAAATTGTACAGATTGTAGGGTGTGTAATTACAGGCGCTGAGTGTGAAGGGACCGGGGTGGGCGTTACTTACCCAGCCATAATGAATTAATTAAAAATTCACTGCTCCCTGCCACTGCCACTCCCCTCACTGAACCTGCAGCAGTCTCTGAGGTCTGGGGATCTGTAAAGCACATGCACCGGGCATCTCTACCAAACAGTGAGGCAGCCCCTGAGTGTGGGAGCAGGTCCACGGGCCTGGCCACATGATGTCATGACGCGACTCACGCTACCCGCACGACTGTAATGCCCCACTGGGAATGGGTGCAATGGGCCAAATTCTTCCCATCACAATCATCAATGGGTGCATTGATAAGGTTGAGTGTAAGAAGTTGAAGAATAAGACTGAGAAAAAGAATTGCCATGTTACAAAGTATACAATTTACTCAATAAATCGTGAAAAAAATGTAAGTGTACATAGAAGTACAATCAAGAAATGAAAGTAGGATTAAAAAATAAGTTCTGATTCAAACTGATAATTGTTTGGATGGGGTGGGTTGTGAAACAAATCTATAGGTGGGGGTATGGATATTGTGGGCATAATTGGTGTTTGTTACACCTACATGGGGCCCTCAATTGATGGGATTTTCACTACAGTGTCACGGTCACATTGTCACCATAGGGGGATTCCCAATTGGGGTCCAGGTGGTCTTTTAGGGACCCTTTACAATCCTGTAGGTCTCTTCTCCTTGAGCTTACGGTCTCCCTTAATGATAGTCAATCACTGAGGGAGACCATAGGCTCCAGGAGAAGAGACCAACGGAATTGTAAATGGGGTCCCTAAAAGACCACCTGAATCCCAATTGGAAATCCCCCTACGGTGACACTGTAGTGAAAATTTCTCATCATCTGGGTACCCCCTGTAGGTGTACCAAACACCAATTATGCCCACAATATCCATACCCCCTCCACCTATAGATTTGTTTCGCAACCCACCGCCATCCAAACAATTATCAGTTTGAATCATAATTAATTTTTAATCCTACTTTCATTTCTTGATTGTACTTCTATGTACACATATTTTTTTCACGATTTATTGAGTAAATTGTACACTATAACATGACAAATCTTCATCTCAGTCTTATTCTTCAACTTCTTACACTCATAACATTCAAACAAATGCATGCAGCGCTCATGCCCATCGACCAAAGTGCCTAATATCCAACTGACTAACAGGGTGAGTGCAGTGTACCCACTTTGTATTGATCAATGGGTGCATTGGCCAGGACAAAGATTTCTCTGTGCAACTGGAGGACTGGAGAGACAGATATGGGGAACAAAGTAGAAATGGTACATTAGGTACAGTTTTTATTTGCCGGTACAGACTGTTAAATAAACGGCAAATTATTTTTTATGTGTTCTGTGTGTTTGTGTGTGTTGTACTGTTTTTGTGTGTGTGTTGTAATGTATGTGGTTTTGTGTGTTATATTGTATGTATCTGTCCAATGCGTAAGTGTGTGAGGTGTGCTATGTATATACAGTATGTGTGTGTTGTGTCTTTGTGTATCTGTGCAAAATTTAAATGTGTGTTGTACTGTTTTTTGGGTGTGTGTGGTGAATGTGGGTGTGTGTTGTGCTGTTAGAGGTATGTTATGTGTGTGTATCTGTGCAATGTTTAAGTGTGTGTTCTGTGTATTGTACTGTTTTTGGGTGTGTGTTGTAGTGAATGTTGGTGTGTGTTGTACTGTGAGTTGTGTGTTATGTATGTGTGTGTTGTGTTGTGTGTATATCTGCCGAATGTGTAAGTTTGTGAGGTGCGCTTCGTATATATGTGTGTGTAGTGTGCTGTGCATATCCTGGCAATGTTTAAGTGTGTGTGTTCTCAGTGGCGTAGCTTGGTTTGGGGCGCCCCCCGCCGTTAATGGGGTGGTGCCTCCCCCCCTCCCCGCCGGCCTCCCCACCCCCGCCGTTAATGGGGGGGCACCTCCCTCCTTCCCCACCCCAGCCGCCGGTGCCACCCCCTCCCCCCCCCCCCCATCGCCGCAGGCTTACCTGTCTGCGCGTCCCGGCTCCCCTCCTGGCTTCAATTAATAATTCTATGCAGACGGACCACGATAAAATGGCCGCCCCATACCGCAAACAGTTTCAGAGAACTGTCTGCTTTATGGGGCGGCCATTTTATCGTGGTCCGGCTCCATAGAATTGATTGAAGCAAGGAGTTGTGTGTTTGTTGTACTGTTTTTGGGTGTGTGTTGTAGTGTGTATGGATTTGTATTGTACTGCATGCGGTGTGTTTCCAGCGATTTCAGCCCCTATCTCCCCCGTGTGTACACAGCTTAAGTGTGTGAGGTGCTCTACGTATAAATGTGTGTGTTGTGTGCTATGTGTGCGTATGTGGTGTACTGTGTGTGTGTGTGTGTGTGTGTGTACAATGTGTACATGTGTGTGTGTGTTATGTGTGGTCTATGTATATCCTCAATTATTTCCTAATTGTTTAAAGCCTTCACCATAATGTTAGAATGTGTCTGTCATACTCAATGACAGCAATGAAATCAGGTGTGGAGTTTTTCCTTCGTCCACGGTTTCCCAGATCGTTGATCTTTTCCCCAGATCATCAATGAAGGAAAATTAAAACTTGGTGTTCTTTAAAATTCTAAGAGAAATTTCCCAAAAACGGCTTCGAGGTGCACACCACCGGGTCCAGAGGTATCTTGTTGCCAAATTTGGTGTCTCTGAGTGCCACGGTGTGTCCGCAATGCGACGGACACGCACACACACACGCACACAGACTCTTCAACTTATTATATAGATACATTTGATTACATTCGATTAGACGCAATGTTGAAACTTTACTCTAATGTTTATAGAAAAATATTTTTAAAAAATCTCCTGAAGTACCACAACAAACTAAGAAGACATAACCAGTCTATTTTACTAACGACCTCTTCCAGGTATGATACCTATTTTTCCTCTTAGTATTAATGGATGTCTATGTACTTTGATTCCACTCATTATTGATTCCAATATTCCAATATTGGAGTATCTCCATTTCTGAAAAAATGAAAGAACTAATTAATGAGTATAATTATTAATAATTTATATAGATTTATGTCTTAAAAATAACTATTCCTGATCCTCTGTCTCTTCTTCCATCTGTTCTGTTATGTGTGTGTATATATATATATATATATATATATATATATATATATATATAGACTTTGTAGGGGGGTGGACGAAGCACTCCAGACTTTGTTCAGTGTCCAAAAACGAGTTTATTTGAATCACAATAAATAAACTCGTTTTTGGACACTGAACAAAGTCTGGAGTGCTTCGTCCACCCCCTACAAAGTCTATATGATTAATGGGACCAAGGCACCCGACAAGTACCAGCACTAGGAGGAAGTGCCCGGCATAACGACAAAGTATATATATATATATATATATATTTTTTGTTTTTGTTTTAAATTATGATTGTAAAGTTTTTTGATGTCTTTCCTCATTATGGTATTGTACCCTTTTAGATTATTACAAATTAATTGGCACACCCCTGATGAAGTCTCTTGACGAGACGAAACGCGTCAGGTTTTTGATTTCCTCCACAATCAAAGGATAATACTACTAAAAAACAAGAATCAATTACGAAAAGTTTGTTTTACTGTTTTTATGCTTGTACTAATAAATGTTTTATACATGAATGAAAATTCCTATGGTGTATAAATTAGTTAAATAAGAATTGAGGGAAGACAGGAATTATTCCAATTTTAAAATATTCAAGGGCGCCACATAACACTATTGTGAGGAGATATAAATATATATATATATATATATATATATATATATATATATATATATATATATATATATATAACACTATTTGGAGAAGCAGGCGCTCACCATTGGCAGCTTTAGAAGTTGAAAAAGATTTTATTCAGACATAGCTGTGGTCGACGTTTCGGTCCTCGACAGGGACCTTTGTCAAGACAATAGTATCCAAAGGACTGGAGGCACCAGGCAGTGTAACCATGCAGTATCCCTGCTGGCCATTTATAGCAACCCTATGCTTAATTAGCACACACCCACTTCCTGTCAGAAAAATCAAGCAGGAAGTAGGCTAAACTAGCCTTAATAGGGACAAATTGTTTAGAGAAAATGGTAAGGTCGGCTATACTCTTTATCGAAAAGAGACCGACCGAAATTCATTACTCTATGCCAGCAGCCACCACCCAAGCTCTCTTAAAGAAAGTTTGCCCATTTCGCAGTTCACTCGGGTTCTGCGAAACAATTCATCTGAAAGCACTGCCAAAGTCCAATTGGATGAGATGAGTGCATGCTTCAGAGAAAGAGGCTACAAAACTAAAACCATCAACAGATGTATACATAAGGCACTCACCAGGCACCAGACTAAACAGTCAAAACAGACACAAAGTGGCTCCAATCGTATGATCTTTACATCTACATACAATACCGCGTCCAACGACATGGATAAGGCAATTAAGAAATATTGGCCGATTGTATCTACTGATCCAAAAATGACTCAGTAGTCAGTAGTGCCTGTGCACTGTCTGCTGACTTGTCCTGTGCACTGTCTGCTGACACGCTGTGAGAGACGCTGAGGGACGCGCTGTGTGACGCTGTGTGACGCTGTGTGACGCGCATCCGCTCAGCCGGAAGCCGGAAGTGCGTGGGGACGCGAGTCAGCTGCACGCTGCTAGCTGCACGCTGAATCTCGCTGTACAGGGGGTTGTACAGCGGCACCAGGGCTTCGGGGGGGGGCCCGGGCAAGGAGCACCGGGAAAAGAGACTGTACACCGGAACCGACTGTACAGAGGCAGCGGCACCAAGGGGGTGTACGAGGGGCTGTACAGTACAGTACAGTGCAGTGCTGTAAGGGGGGGACCAGGCAAGGAGGACCGGTCTAAGGGGCTGATCAGTGGCACCAGGGGGACAAGGTGAAGCCCGGACACCCTCAGGCAGGAACCAGGCCAGTCCTTCACCTTCACTTCACCTTCACTTCACCTTCACTTCACTGACAAACAGGCGCCTTCAAACAGGTGCCTAACCAGGTTACCAAAGAAGAATCATCAGGGAGCCGGAGCAGGACTCACGTGTGTGGAGGAGGCTGTGATGCGAAGATAAGCAGGTCGGTCAGGGGAAGCAAGCACCAGGAATAGGACGGGGTACGCTGCGAAGCAAGGAGCTGCACGATCAACTGAGGAAGCATAAAACCGCAAGTATACTGCATCAAACTGTATAAATTGTCTCTCTTGTCGTCTTTTGCCACTTATTGTACTGTTTTTTTTTGTTGTTTTTTTCTGTTTCTCAATTTGTTTTGTGCTTTTTTTTAATTATTTGGTTGTTTAGAGTTGTTTGGGAGTATTCTTTTCTTTTATTCTATAGGGTAGATTCTGCATAGGATCACTGTTATAAGCAGTACATTTTTGTCTCCTTGTCTTTTGTCTCTTTTCTTCCTTCACTCTACACTACATATTTTCTTTTTTTTGTTCTGACTAAGGTATAGGTGCCCATTAGTTCCCCCCAGTAACATAGTCCACAGATAATAAGTACTGAAATAAAATAAAATTAAATTAAATAAAACAAAATTAAAATAATATAGCATATAGCACCCCCATACGAAACAGCAGAACCCAAACTAATTAACCATGAGTGGGGTCGGCAATCTCACTCAGTGCGTGTCTTGCCAGATGTATGCGCATTTGGATCAAAAGATCCAAAGAGAATACATCTGTGTGAGGTGCGTAGAGATGACTGCTTTGGAAGCCCAGATTTCTGATCTAAAGCAGACCATCGAAACTCTGAGGGACATTGCCAAATTAGAAGAAAGTTTCCGCCTCACGGTGGAAACTTTGGAGGATCAGGGGGTTTTAGCAGTAGATGAGGAGGTAGAGCCAGCTAGCTGGGTAACAGTCAGAAGGGGTAGTAGGGGGAGGAAGAGGCAGGCCAGTGCTGACTTAACCAATCCCAGTAGATTCCCCAGACTGGATGAAGCTACTGCGGATGTTACTTCAATACTGGTGGGGTCGGATGTGACATGTACCTCTAGCAACCAGAGGACAGGCACATCAGACATAGCGGGGGCTAGAGAACCAGGGACCACAAGACAGATGGTGGTGGTAGGGGATTCTATCATCCGTAAGACAGATAGGGCAATCTGCTACCGGGACCGTGATTGTCGTACAGTCTGTTGTCTTCCGGGTGCTCGGGTACGGCATATCGCGGACCGGGTGGACAGATTACTGGGAGGGGCTGGAATAGACCCAGCGGTCATGGTGCATGTTGGCACAAATGATCAAGTCAGCGGCAGGTGGGGTGTCCTTAAAAACGATTTCAGGGACTTAGGACGTAGATTAAAAGCAAGGACATCCAAGGTAATTTTCTCTGAAATCTTACCTGTGCCACGCGCTAGTACAGGAAGACAGAGGGAGCTTATGGAGCTAAACGCGTGGCTAAAGGGATGGTGTAGGAAAGAGGGGTTTGGGTTCCTAGAGCATTGGTCGGACTTTTCAGACGGGCGCCATCTATACAGCAGAGACGGATTGCACCTGAATGGAAAGGGGGCGGCAGTGCTGGGAGGCAGGATGGTTAGAAGGTTGGAGGAGTCTTTAAACTAGACATAGGGGGGAGGGATGCAGATATAAACTATGGGCATATTAGACAGTACAGTGATGAAGGGGCATTTAAGAGATTGGAGGGTGGAGAAGGGGGGTTGGGGAGAAAAACTAGAATCAGTAAGAAATCAATAGAGAAACGAGATCCCAACGTAGCCTCAACGGTAGCATCTAATAAAAAACACAAACTCAAATGCATACTGGCTAATGCAAGAAGCTTAGCAGGAAAAATTGGGGAACTAGAGGCCGTGGCCATTAGGGACGATTATGACATTATTGGTATAACAGAAACCTGGTGTAATGAGTCACACGATTGGGCGTTAAGCATGGAGGGATATACACTCTACAGGAAAGACAGGGAAAATAGAAGGGGCGGGGGGGGTGTGCCTTTATGTAAAAAAGGACTTAATATCTTGTGGGCAAATTATGATCTCAGATACAGAAGAAGATAACTCGGAGGCCGTGTGGGCAGAGATAACTGATAAAAATAAAAAACCCAATAATAAAATTTTATTAGGGGTATGCTACAGACCACCAAATGTGAATGATAGGGATGAGTCACTACTCCTAAACCAAATCAAAAAATCATCAGAGCAGGGGCAGGTAATAATAATGGGGGATTTTAATTTACCAGATATTGACTGGAAAAATGAGACATGTAAATCATCTAAAAGCAGTGGGTTCCTAAGCTTGCTCAAGGATCAGTTTATCACTCAAACGGTAGATGCTCCAACCCGTAATGGGGCACTATTGGACTTAGTATTAACAAATAACATAGATTTAGTTTCAAACACCAGAGTAATTGAACACCTAGGGAACAGTGACCACAACATGGTCTCACTGGAAATCAACTTCCGAAAACCTAAATATAATACAGGACCGGGTAAAGTACTAAACTTCAGAAAAGCTAATTTCATTTTATTCCGGGAAGCTCTAAAAGAAATTAATTGGGGAGAGTTATTCGAAGGAAAGAATGCAGAGGAAATGTGGGATACATTTAAAAATGTGCTAGAATCACTAACTACTAAATACATTCCAAAAGTCAACAAAGGTAAATTTAACAAAAAAAAGCCAACATGGTTGGACAAAAAAGTACAAAAGAACAAAAGCGTTTAAATTCTATAAAAATAACGTAAATGAGGAGACGTTCATCAAGTATAAAGAAACAAACAAAACTTGTAAAGAAGTAATCAAAGTAGCTAAAAGGGAAAACGAAGAGCGTATAGCCACAGAAAGCAAAACTAACCCCAAGAAGTTTTTCAAGTACATAAACAGCAAGCGAATAATTAAAGAGAACATAGGCCCACTAACAGATATCAATGGTAAAAATTTCGCAGAAGATAATGAAAAAGCGGAAGTGTTAAATAAGTTCTTCTCATCAATATTTACTAGGGGAGAGCAGTTAGTGGAAAGCACAGATACCTCAACTGGGACAAACAAACCGGACCTCAATATGGATCTCTCGACCGAGGATATAATTTTGAGGCTCAGCAAAATAAAAACTAACAAATCACCAGGGCCAGATGGTATACATCCTAGGGTACTAATGGAGTTAAGGGAGGAACTTGCAACCCCTCTATATTGCATTTTTGAAAATTCACTATCAACAGGTATGGTACCAAAAGACTGGAGAATAGCAGAGGTAGTGCCAATATTTAAAAAAGGTAAAAGGGATGACCCTGCAAATTACAGGCCTGTGAGTTTAACATCAATAGTGGGTAAAATATTTGAAGGAATTTTAAGGGATGGTATCCTGGAATACTTAGACCTTCATAGTTTACTTAGTATTAACCAACATGGGTTTGTGAAAAATCGTTCCTGCCAGACAAATTTACTGGCTTCTATGAGGATGTCAGCAAAAACCTTGATAATGGAAGCGCAGTAGATGTGGTCTTCCTTGATTTTGCAAAAGCTTTTGATACAGTACCACACAAGAGGTTGATAAATAAAATGGTGGACCTGGGACTAGGTGCAAATATCTGTAGATGGGTAGGGAACTGGCTGTGTAATAGAGAACAAAGAGTGGTTGTGAACAGTGCAGTATCAACTATGATACCAGTACTAAGTGGAGTGCCACAGGGTTCGGTACTGGGGCCCATCTTGTTTAACATTTATATTAACGATATAGGGATGGGGATTCTCAGCGATGTATCCATCTTTGCTGATGACACAAAACTGAGTAGAGTTATTGAATCAACAGAGGATGTGAACATACTTCAAAATGATCTTAACAAACTAGATGAGTGGGCTAAAAAGTGGAAGATGAGGTTCAATGTGGATAAATGCAAGGTTATGCATCTCGGGAGACGTAACCAGTGTGCAAGTTACAACCTAAGCGGGGAGGCATTAGGTACTTCAGCACTTGAAAAGGATATAGGAGTCCATATAGATAATAAACTGGGGTGCAGTGTTCAATGTCACATTGCAACAAAAAAGGCCAACAGAATTCTAGCATGTATTAAAAGGGGCATGGAAACTAGGGACTCAAAAGTAATTATGCCACTGTACAAGGCATTGGTTAGACCGCATCTTGAATATGGAGTACAGTTCTGGGCCCCACACTATAAAAAGGACATCATGGAATTGGAAAAAACCCAAAGAAGAGCAACAAAGCTTATTAGGGGAATGGAGAATTTAAGCTATGAGGAGAGATTAAGCAAGCTAGGACTATTTACACTTGAGAAGAGACGTTTAAGGGGGGACATGCTCAACATGTACAAATATATCAGGGGCCAATATAAGGAACTCTCAAGCACTCTTTTTACTGCAAGAAAGGAAACTAGGACACGAGGGCACGAATTTAGATTAGAGGAAAGAAAATTTCGTTCCCTCAAAAGAAAAAAATTCTTTACGGTCAGAGCAGTTAAACTTTGGAACTCTCTATCTGGAGAGGTGGTGTTGGCAGATACAATAAATACGTTCAAAATAAGGTTGGACAAGCATTTATTGGATAAAAATATCCAGGGGTACTAATAAGAACCATATTCTGTCTTTTACAAGGGATAAGCTATTAAAATGTAGGTTGAACTAGATGGACGCAAGTCTTTATTCAGCCTTATCTACTATGTAACTATGTAACATCTGGACAAGAGACCTCCGATGCAATCCTTCCGTCGAGGACCGAATTTGAGGCAACTACTCATGCGGCCACACATGCAACCAGGCCCGAGTAACCTCAAATGGCTACCTCCACAGCGTCTTGGCTGTGTCCGGTGTACTGACTGCACTACGTGCAGATCCATGCTGGTGGGTCAGACGTTTCCCCATCCGCATACAGGGAGAAAGATAAAGATTCGCCACAGACTCTCGTGTATGGCGTCATTTGTTATCTATATTCTCATTTGTCCGTGCGGACTTTATTATGTTGGACTCACTACTCAAGGCTTTAGGGAAAGGATGGCAAACCATTGGTTATCGATTCGACAGGCACTGGAACAAAAAAAGCTGGACAAACCGGTGGCAAAACATTTTATGGCATTGGGACATTCGGTTGCTAGTTTGAGGTGTATGCTCATTGACTATGTCCCCCCCCTGGTCCGTGGTGGAGATCGGACTAGAAAACTACACCAGAAAGAAGCCCGTTGGATATATGATCTGGGGACGGTTGCCCCACGGGGCCTCAATGAGCACATCAGCCACAATGTGTTTCTATATACAAAAGGAATTTTTTTGACAGTGCAGCATATACATATTTTTTCTTCTTTTTAGTTTTTCAAATTTTTTCACAATTTTTGGTTTTTAGATTTTTTGTCTATGATACCCTATTTTTGTCTTGTGGGACGAGACTGATGATGTGCACAATGTTGTGTATATATTTTAGGTCCATCCCACAGTTATTATTATTATATATTATTATTTTATATGTAAGTTTGAATTATCTGTGATACGATGTATGATGATGCAGTGCCCTGTTGGCCATTTGCGGCATAAGGTAACTTCCCCTATTGATATGGTGGGCTTGCGCCCATTTTCTATATTTATCTACATATATAGTGTAGCGCTGTGCCTATTTGCAACTTAATAGTTGCACTATGCCTTATTATTCATTTTGAACTAAGCAGCTTGCGTCCCACTTAGTTGGAACACAAACAGGATATTGTGCCCCTTCCCCCTTTTTTCGTTTTTTCCCCTTCTCAGCTTTAAGCTATGTTCAGGACACTTGTTGTCCTATTTCCGGCGGGCGCTGGAACGCATAGCGCTTCCGGTCCAGTTACTGCACACATAGAAGCGCCTCACTTCCGGGATACGTGTGCGTTCCAGGGCTCTCGGGCATCCAGCTTTGCGGTATCCAGCATCTAGTAAGTTTTTTGTATATTCGGCATATGACATAGCGCTGCAAATTTAACACTATGCTACTTGCCACTTCTACTGGCGATACAGTAATATTTTGAGTTGGTTTTGTCCCTATTAAGGCTAGTTTAGCCTACTTCCTGCTTGATTTTCTGACAGGAAGTGGGTGTGTGCTATTTAAGTATAGGATTGCTATAAATGGCCAGCAGGGATACTGCATGGTTACACTGCCTGGTGCCTCCAGTCCTTTGGATACTATTGTCTTGACAAAGGTCCCTGTCGAGGACCGAAACGTCGACCACAGCTATGTCTGAATAAAATCTTTTTCAACTTCTAAAGCTGCCAATGGTGAGTGCCTGCTTCTCCAAATAGTGTTATATGCGGGACTTTGTTGCCTTTAAAAGTGGAGCACCGCCGAGTTGAACTATGAATCCATAGAGTGCGGTATCTCACACTATATATATAGATATATAGATATATCTATATATCTATATATATAGATATATAGGACAGTGCATGGGCGGCACTCGGAAATAACAAATCTCACTTGAAGCGGGTGTGTAATCAAAATTTCGAGACTCTTTATTTAATGTCTCGTCATCAGGATGATGATGAGACATTAAATAAAGAGTCTCGAAACGTTGATTACACACCCGCTTCAAGTGAGATTTGTTATTTCCGAGTGCCGCCCACGCACTGTCCTGTATTGGGACTCCACGCCAGGAGTATCCAGGGAATGCACCGGGCAAGCTGTTTGGTGAGAGGAGTGCATTCCCATCGCTACTTGTATATCAGTGGTGCAAGTAGAATTTTTTTCTTGGTGGTACTGATAGCCTCCACCAAAAATGGGCGTGCCCATGTATCATGAGGGGGCATGGTCACACAAAGCTAGAGGAGTGACTAAATGACAATAGTAGCATGGAATCAGGAGACAGGGAATGAGAAACGGGATGACTGGGGGTGGGTTGGCTCTTGATTGGGGGAGAGCCGGGCAGCTTGTGCTTACAATTGTGAAGCCTGCTCTTCATGCTGTCGGCGCTGCTGATGCCTTTCAGTGTGACAGGCTAAATCAGCAGTAGCCGGTAGCTGCATACAGCACCAATCATAACGCTGGGTGGGCGGGCTGGGGATGCATTATATTTAGACTTAAAATCAAAACAGAATTGACAGTGGGTCAGGGGGTAAGTGGTACTGCGTACCTGCAACATATTTCTTACAGGTACTCCGTACCACGCCGTACCCCCTTACTTGCAACACTGTTGTATATAGATATATATAGATATATCTATATATATATATATATATATATATATATATATAGAGAGAGAGAGAGAGAGAGAGAGATATCTATATATATATATATATAGAGAGAGAGAGAGAGAGAGAGAGAGAGAGAGAGAGAGAGAGAGAGAGAGAGAGAGAGAGAGAGAGAGAGATTTGAAGAGCTCCAGATTCTGAACTAGGTCCTGTTTTTCTCTGGCTTTCTTCAAGGAAACTTTGATTGTGTTCATGTCATTGATATAAAGCAGTCTATGTCACAAACTATTCATTTTTTATATGTAAAGCTGACTGACAAGTGTAACTCTCTAATTGATTACACCCACACTCCCAGTATAACACTAGATGTAAAACTCTTTGTTCTGTATCTTTACTTTCATACAATTAAGACCAACATGAAAAGATATACTGATCATAAAAATTTCACAGTAATTACATTGGGTTTGTTTTTTGTTCAGAAAACCTCCAGCTATGAGTATTTGTGAGATTTAAGGGCCCATTTATCAATAAATATTTGCAGCTTTATCCCTGAAATGGCATGTTTTCAGTGGGGTAATTATAACTAGATCCCCCCCCCCCCCCCCAAAAAAAAAAAAATATCTCCAATATTTGCCGTAACCTCCATTGGTTCCTATGGGGGATGTGAAGCTGCCAAACGCACCAACTTCAGAAACCACAGCTACCGCCATCTACAGATGGCAGTAGCCCTCTGTAACCTAAAAGTGTGGGGCCCATAAGCCGGTGCCTACTCTGCCTACTTGATCATTTGGCCCTGCTCCCCAGTAACTGTACCTAGTGACATGAGGTCAGGAGAGGCACAGCTTCATTTCTCATACTCCAGTACACTCCAGAGTTTTGACTCTAAAAATGATTACAATAATACAAAGAAGATATTTAGAACTTATAAATATCATCGTTGTATTATTTATTTTTTATGCTATTATTATATTTGTTTTATGCTAATCATTTTTGTATTCAAAACTCACCACCAAATCACATACTGTATGTGTGTGTAAATCTGACTCTGATACTAGCCAGTGCCACCCCAGCCATTGACCTCAGTGCACCTAACTGCCTGTACCTGCAGTATAATTAATGCTGCCATAAGAATCGTATATTGCAATGTTATTCTGGGTGCTAATACTGCTTCCAGATCTTGCGATTCTTGATTCGTAGGCTCTGTCCAACTATGAAGTTGGCTCTACAATTGTAGCAAAAATATTGACAATATTTAAATACAATATATAGGTTCTATCCAGTGGCGTAGCTACGTTTTGGGCGCTCCCCCACCATTAGGGCCCCCCCCCGTCGCCGCCCCGCCGAGCACCCCTACCCCGCCGAGCACCCCTACCCCGCCGCCCATGCAAACCCCCCCTCAATCCCCCACAGCCTTACCTATTGCGCTGGTCCCGGCGGCTCCGTTCTTCTGCCCAGGACCACCAGAAAATGGCCGCCCCCATACAGCAGACAGTTTCAGAGAACTGTGTGCTATATGGGGGTGGCCATTTTGTGGTGGTCCTCAGCAGAAGAACGGAGCCGCCGGGACCAGCGCGATAGGTAAGTCTGCGGGGGATTGAGGGGGGGTTTAACTATAGCACCGCAGCCCCCGGCGCCCCCACATGCACAGCGCCCCCCCCTGCGGTGGAGGGGGCTGCGGTGCTATAGTTACGCCCCTGGTTCTATCCTTGAAAAGTTTTCCTCATCATAGGCAAACTTCTGACATTCTTTGCTGTCAAACCTTTGTGAATAATACTGTGCTGTGCTGTATGAGCAGAGACCGCAATCCAGAATTGTGGTAATAAAATCTGCGGGTTTATACTTATCACTGTACTTGTGCAATTTGATGTAATTACCAAATTAATAGGGTTGAATATGAAATGTTTGTGAAATTAATTGCATTATAAGAGGGAAATGTTATATCTTTACCTTCAAGTTTGTGTATATTATAAAAAAAACGGTACTTATATGTTAGTTGGGAGCCCAATAAGCTATTTGCTTAGTTTTACGCATCCCCTTGCAGGGCTCGCTGCACTCGCCACACTATATAAAATCAACTCCATGCCGACATGGATAGTGGGGGTATGAGCGTACTAACTATAGTGGGCGCCCAACTAACATATAAGTACTTAAAAAACAACATTGAAGGTTTTCACTGCATAATTGTCAGCCTAGTATTTGATTGACTGGATTAGTCCAGGTCATAACTCCCAAAGCAATCAGCTAGAGTAGAGTTCAACTCTAATTTTTAAATACTGTAAACTTACGTGTCTTTGTGTTAATAATTGACATAAATACAAGTTCAATTTTGATAATACTGTTTTCTCACATGTGTGCCAGGGTAATATACCTAGGTTTTTCCTTCTAAGTGCCTCAAAAAAGAGTCTTCTTTTTTTACTTGTATATATACTCTGTCCAATGATGTAAGTTTGTCCCAGTTGCCCAGAGGCAAAATAAATATTGGTGCCCCAGCACAAACACACACACACACACACACACACACACACACACACACACACACACTCTGATATATACTTATTGTGACAAGGAATCACATACACTGGATCAAGATGTAGTCTTGGTCTTTATGTTTGGAGCAGGTCACAGCATACCAGGTACACAGGAGATGCAAGTGGTGGCAAATTGCAGTGGTGGTTCTTGAGTGGCAGCACAATATTTCAAAATAGCCGTGGCCCTTCTCTGAGTCTGAATACAGCTGGGCAGCCCACCACTTTCAATTCTACCCGGCTTGCGGATGTCCTTGTTACGACTATCGGCAGCTGAGTGAGGTGCCATAGTGATCAGGGTGTTGACAGCAATGAAGAAGACACTGTCAGCATCCTGATTACTATGGTGCCTTACTCAGCTGCGTACTCCGCATAACAGGTGGGCCATCCCTGAGGCTACCAAGAGATTATAGCAATAGGGATTCAGACCCATTGTACCCATTACAGACTGGGCTTAAAGTGTACCTGCCTCTACTGACCAGAGCCAGATGCAAACCTCAGGTGTGACATATAGATCTTTGTGTTCCCGGAGATGGCTCTAGTGAGACAGTGGTAGATATTTTGACAAGGAAATTAGGAGCCTTGAGGTGAGTCTTGCACATAGGGCAGACTGTTAACTGGATCATGTGAGCAGCTGGGTGAGATAGCAGCTTAGAAGTGACACTCTAACTTGATCTATCAATCTCTGAACCGATGACTTGCAATATTGGACTGCGAAACGATGGCTTGGATGTCAGATCAGGACGGTAACCAATGGTTTGGATAATTATCAAGGTTTAGAGTATCGGCCTTGGTACGGATGCCGGACAGGGGTCCTGACAGTCGGGATCCCGACATTTATTTACCCGACGTCGAGATCCTGACTGTTAAAACACAGACAGATGGGTTCAAGACGGCCACTGGCTATTCTCCCTCATGGGGGTCCATGACACCCATAGAGGGAGAATAGAATAGGTGGCGATTGTAGCGAGCCACCGAGTCCGCAAGGGGCTTTGTTGTGCTTGCCATGCTGTCTGAGTCCGGCCAGTCGGGATCCTGACGTCGGGCTAATGACTGTCGGGATCCCGACGTCGGGCTAATGACTGTCGGAATCCCGACTTACGGAACCCTATACCACATCCCTTTGGAACAGATGGCTCCTTAGGGTGTACTGTTGAAGCCAGCAGGTAACAAGCACAATGAGCCTGCTGCAATTAGTGTATGTACACAGACAGAGGCACAGGTACTGGCTGAGGCCTATAAGTTCCAAAATCCAGGAGGCAGACACTGGAACAAGAATGCAGTATATGCAGCAAAATCACAGAGGTCTGGATCCAGGAGAAGTAGCTGTAAATTATGTTGTTCAAGGCATCTGCTGTCTGCGAGAGCTTTTCTTTTATCCACCTTGGCTTGTGAGGATGAGGTCTAAGTCAGCTGATCGACAAATGAAAACCCCACAGGTTTGCTAGGAATAGGAGCACAAATCGTATTCCCTTGGAGACAATTACCTTCAAAAGGAAGAGACTTCGGGGGAAATTTACTAAGGCAAATACACCTAAAAAATTTGTGTTTGCATAGTAAAATACAAATTTTTTAGGTGTATTCGTATTTTTGGCATTTCCTATGCCAAAAATACACATATTCTTATTCGTTTTTTTTAGCACATTCGTATTTGTATTTATAAATATGAATGCTTACACCATCAAAAAATACGTATAGGAGGAATCACCATTCCAAAGAATGGTGATTCCTAATTCACTAAGCGGCCAAATTTCTTGGCTCCTGATTGGCCGCTAGGAGGACCTTGGTGAGTAGGATTTTCTTCCACAGGTACCCCTATGGATTTATTTGAATCCTGAAGCCCTGGAGCCCCGGACCCCGGACTCTGCAGCCCTGGAGCTCCGGACCCAGGACCCAGGGAATCTACCTACGGGCTCAAGATAGGTAAGTATCAGTATGAATGTGTAATGTATGTATTAAACATTTATTTTTCATGTGTGTCAGTGTGTGTTTATTTAACAATTTCTTGTACTGTGGAACTACAAGTGCCAGCGGGCCTTTTCACGCCCCCGCATGCTTGCGGTTCTCCTAGTTACAGCATGCGGGGGAGGCTTGCTGGGACTCATAGTTCCACAGTACAAGACAATAGTTTATTATTCTATTTTTTACACTTCAATCAGCTCGATGCCCACCGCCCAAGGGCATCGAGGACAGCACCATGCTTCAGCCTGGCCAGGTAAGTCCTGGAGGGGGGGGGGGGCTTTTTAATGGGGGTCCCAACTTCCCCAGGACCCTTGGCCAGGCTGACTGGTCGGTAGGGTTAATGCTTTGGCCGGCTGTGGCATTACCCTGCTGGCTGGTTGGGCCTGGGGCTGGTTCTTAAAATATAGGGGGACCCCTAGTCATTTTGTCCCCCGAATTTTGGGAACCAGCCCCAGCCCTGGAGCCTGGGGCTGGTTTAAAAAAATCGGGGGAACCTCTATCTGGTTGGTTTCATGATTTTTTTTATACCATCCCCGGCTCTTTCAGCCTGGTGCTGCTGGTTACGGCAGTGGGGGGGACACTGCAGCCTGCATGGATCTGACTGATCCGTGCAGACTGCCTATAGGAATTCGTATTAGTGGCCATATATACAGCCGCTAATACAAATCTATATACGACATCGGGGATAACAAAACAGTCGTATTTGACTAAATTCCCCTCCGGAATACGAATTTGCATACGGCTAAAACAGCCGTATGCAGTCATATTCATTCGTATTAAGAATAGGAATACGAACAGTCTTAGTAAATTTCCATCTTAAAGTAGAAGCAATTTCCCCCTTGGAATAGAAGCAATTTTGAATTTTCATAGCGTAGATTTGGGGTTTTGCGCTATGCCTCCATTATTTATTTAGTTTTTAAATATATTTTTATTGACATTTGAATGAAATTGACATATAGTACATTGAAATTGACAGATAATATCATAATGGGAAACAGAATGGCACACTACAGTAACTCCACAATAAGACATAGTTCAATCATCGTTCTAGACACATTTAAAGGATGTATTTCCGGATCTAAATGGTAGACAAACATGAGAGGAGAGACACCTGACAGTGGTTCAGAAAGGAGGGTGACCCCGTTCCAGAGTGGCCAGTTATACCATGTCGTAAGCAGAACCGCCTGTCTAATACGGTCTTTTTCTTGAGTCGTGAGAGATGGTATAAATAGCAACCAAGTGTCAAAGAATTTTGATGCTTTAGATTCCGTATCTAACAAGCATTCTATCCAGTCCATCTGGAAAAGGAATTTTAATCTTGGGAGCATAAGTTGTAAAGAAATAGTGTCAGAGTGGATCCATTGGGAGAGGATAGTTTATTTGGTGGCAGCTGCAATTTTGGCTAGGAGGCACTTAGTGCCTCGAGTGAGAGGTGTGTGAGTGTCATGTGTGTCGATATTCCACAATGCCCAGGAGGGGGTCATAGTGAAAGGTATCTTCAAGGTGTGGTTGATGTAGCACTGGACTTCCAACCAAAAAGACTGTACAATGTCATATGACCACAAACAATGATAAATATCGGCCTCTGGGGATAAGCATTTGAAGCAATTAGAATGATCTGCTATACCCATCAGAAAACGGTGTTTAGGCATGTAATATGCCCTGTGTAGGATTTTGACTTGCATCTCAGCATAAGAAGAGGAAACTACAGTAGCTGCTTCTTTAGGGATATTGTGGCTTTGATGATGGATATAATTGGGATATCTGGAAAGGCCGCACTCCAATGTGTCAGTCCCTTTTTAACTTTAGAGGGGTTTAAATTGGTGCGAATATGGCTATAAAGTGTAGATGTAGGTATTTGTCCTGCCTCCATTATTTTTAGTTGTCATGATAATTCAGGAGTCTAAAGATAGTGGTCATTGTCAAAAAGCTGAAATGAATCTGAGGAAATGCCCAACACTTCAGGTAGCCACGTGCTCACCAGGTGTAAAAGATCTCTAGGCTTTATGGACTCTGGGAGGCCAATAAGTCTCAGGTTATATCTTTGATTGCAATTTGCTAGATCTTCAAATATATCCTGTAGAGCCGTAAGGGTGATGTCTTGTGATTGTAACTGGGATTTCACCTCGACTAGCTCATCTTCTAAGGTGGATATACGATCCTTAGCCTCTTTGTGAGTTGAGAAAGTATTGCCGTGGCAGAGTTTATTGCTTCTGTAAATGATTCTTGCTTGGCATTAAGGGGGAAATTTACTAAAGGAAATTTGTAAAAAATAGGTGTATTTGTATTCAGAAATTCACTTATTTTTGACATTTACTATCCCGAAAATACTGCAATTCATATTCGTATTGATAGCACATCATTACGAATACGAAATTGCCGTATTTTCGGCATAGTAAATGTAAAAAATAAGTGAATTTCTGGATACAAATACACCTATTTTTTTTACAAATTTCCATTAGTAAATTTCCCCCTAAGTAACAGCGAGATAATGTCAGACATTTCTTTAGTTTTTTTACAGCTAAATATAGTGGAGTCATATAATGTGAGTGTTTTGTGAGTCTTGCCCCTTGGGAGACATTGTGGGGAAGGGGAGCAGCAGGTCGCGATGGAATCATCATGGCTTTAACAGATTGCTAGCCTCTAAAACCCCTTGGAGTCTTAGTCAGAGGCAGAGCTACCATTGGTGCAGCAGGTGCAGTGCGCGGCCCGCAGTCATTCAGCAGTACTCATTCTGACTCTCTGGTGCAAACTACTCTTCTGCTGGTCCAGACAGTGCTCTGCAATGCCCACTTTCTCCACCAGGTTTACAGGCTGCAGCCAAACTTCCACTACACCAGGATTCCCTGGAGTTCCTAGACATGGGTGCAGCCATTTTGCACTCTGTCACATGACATTCTACAACAAACACTGTAACTCCAATTGTGACATACTGTAATTCAACTACAGCCTTTCAGCTGTACAGAGACACCATACCTCCCAACATGACCCTCTCCAGGAGGGACACATTGCTCTGCTCCTGCACTTCCCTCTTAATTTTGATTGCCATCACTTGTGGAGAACACCTTTCTTATTAGTTAACCTGTTCAAAAACAGGTGATGGCAATCATACATTAAGAGGAAAGTCAAGCAGCAGAGTAGTTTGTCCCTCCTGGCATGGGTCATGTTGGGAGGTATGAGACACTATAAGTATGCTGGGATTAGACTCCCTATCTGCCAGTGCAATGATGTATCTTGTGTATCTGCTATTGTGGAAATCCTGTTATTACAGTCTTTTGCAAACTACAATCCTGCTGCACAGCTTGGCTCGTTCCTGGAAAATGCCCTATTTTGGTTCCAGATGATTCCTAGAGCTCCTGCTATCATATCTCCAGTTACCATTGGCCATCATCTATTCACCATCGATTCACCATCGATCACTGCTTGTAGCAGCCTTCCAGCTCATCACCCTCTTCTACCAGTCACCAATTAGAGTCACTGTCGATATCAGCCAACATTGGTAACTGTCATCATCGATGAACTCCCATCAAGTGCCTGCCCTGCATTAGTGGTATCTTTCCTGAGCTACATCTATTTTCCTGCAGTGTATCCTCCTCTGTCTCTGACACTCTAAGATAGTTAACATTAGTCATTAGTTCATTAGTTCTAGTACGGTTTCAGCTGATTCCAGAATCCGCACTCTTTTGGTTCCAGCCAATTCCAGTATTCATCCATTTCCAGTCTGGCCACAGTCCTCATTTGGTTCCGCCCGATTCTCAGACTCTAATTTCATTAAACATATATTTATCTACTCAGATCTCAGTATTTTCATCCATGCATTCAAGCCCTGGTCTCTATATTACACTCTGAGGTCCACCCACCTATGTGGGCAAAGTTAACAAACAACCCTAGCTTTCACTACGTTCCAGCCCTAGAATAACTCACACCAAATAATCAAGATAAACCCTCAGGCATGACAGTCACCCTCTTCCTCAGTCTGTTACCGACCGCCATGTTGCATGTTGTGAACTTGGGTTGGGGTGGAGGAGGGGGGGACCAAATTATATTTTTACACCTGGCCTCACCTCCCACAAGTTAGCTATATATTTCTCCATAAAAAAAGTGTGAAAACTTGCATAAAGTATATAGATAACCAATGAGTCAACAGAATGAAGCAGGTTGCTTAGCTGATTCAATATAATGATATAAAATGAAAGTTAATGTGGCTCTCCAAACTAAAAATTTTGGAGTGGATTCAAGCCAGGGTATAGTGAGGCTTGTGCAGCAATCCCAGCATTAGCAGGGAGGCAATGTGTTTGGCAGCTGGTATGCTGTTAAATGCATTCACCCTCAGGCCGTGTACTTATATTCAGGCACCTAGTCGGACCTTGGCCAGCACTGAGTCCAGGTGCCCTGGAGACACAGCAGTGATGCATAAGAGACGCCAGAGCCTGGGAGGAAATAGCTGCCAAATTCCCTGTGCCGGAGGCTGGAGCACACTGTCCACTGGGTATGTCCCCGGGGGGCCGAGTGGAGAGACAGAGGTCCAGACCAGATAGATCTGTACGTTCTTTTCTACCAACATATTTCTTTGTTTTTACTGTATGTTATATTTGTTCCTATTCAAATATATTTCTAATTGCCAGAAAAAAAAAAGAATAACGAATGTAATTAAATTACACGCAGAATAGAAAGAAAACAGAATCATGGAAAATGCAATGTTTGCCAAATCTGATTGTTCAAGCATTCCTAAGGTGACAGAGATGAAGGGATATTCTTATCTCTTTTCTAGGGTATTTATATAATAATAATCTGCATGGAGAATCCAACTAATTTTGAAAGCGTCCCTGGCAGTAATACTTCACATTTGTAATTTGGAAAGCTCAACAAGGAGCACTGCAGAGAAAACAAAGATGGGATACCTCTCTGGATCAGTTAGTAAAAATAATAAGCATTTTGTAACACATTGTTTGGAACTTGTAAGGTGTGACATTAATCTTGTTGTTAATGTACAGTACCTGACCTACAGTATTTATTATTATTTATTAACAGTTTCTTATATAGCACACAGATATTTCGCAGCCCCATGTACACGCACACACAGACATTATCGGGTTAATTTGTTGGAAGCCAATTAGCCTACCAGTATATTTTTGGATTATGGGAGGAAACCGGAGGAAACCAATGCAAATACAGGGAGAATATACAAACTCCGCACAGTTAGGGCCATGGTGGGAATTGAACTCATGACCTCAGTGCTGTGAGGCAGTAACGCTAACCACAGTACAGTACTGCTGCATTTTAATAAGGTAACTGTCGATTCCTGCTTGATCAAATTATGCCTATGTGGTTATTAAAATTCTCACTTATAGGTCCTAATTTTAATCAGTTCGTCCCATTGCAAATTCGCAATGGGGACTGATGTGGAAGATCTGTGCATGCGCAAAAGTGAATATGGGCATGTACAGGTCATTTCTGTGGGCACCCTCGGAAAATTACATAGTCTCAGAGGCACTCGCAGCGGGGTGGGTGTACAGGAGGCAAGCAGTGGCGTTTCTTGGGCATACCCGTGAAAATGCTGAGCGTCCCCATAGTGGGGGGTGGTCATTCAGGCGAACGGCGGGCGTTGGTACTAGGCTCGCAAAGCAGCGAAATAATGCTGCTTTGCGAGCCAACCAGAATGAGAGCCATAGTATGGATCTGTTTCTTGTTCAATCACAGTACAGTGTGTAACGTGCGCAGGTGTGTGCGAGCAGTGGTGGTGGGCACAGCCCTCAGCCGGGACCGCTGTTTAGAACGGCCATGGCAAAACCCTACTCTAACTCTAACCGGGCAGATGACCGTAGGTTGCAAGGTGCTAGGATTCTCCTTTAGTCGCGTTCGAAGGAGCGAGTTAAGCCTGCTCCAACCCTGATGCAACCAGGTTTTTGGATGGTACAAACCTACGGCGACCGCCAGGGACAGGACCGAGAGAACGATCTAACTAACAGGGCCTATCTGGACTAAATAACTTGGCTAACGGCAGCAGGCCAAGGACGGGGAGTGTTACCCAGTCACAGGCACCGGACAAGGTAATAACTGGGTGCCACCAAACAAAACACATACCAACATAAAACAGTACGCTAACAGTAACGGTACCCCAAAACAGGCGTGCGCCCACAACCGCGGGCCTCTCCGAATCATGGAGAGCAGGACTAAGATAATAATAACGATAACTCAGGGTAAAGGGCAGCTTGCCCACAGAAATAAAAGATAAGGAACCAGGCTCCACTGGAGCACTTACGTGACCGGACCGAACCCACCAGATGTTAAATTTCATGCCTGGGGTGACTTGGCAGGACTGGATGGAGATAAGCCGTCCAAGACAGAACCGGATCAAGACTGGACCAGGACCGGACCAAGACAGGACCGTAACCAAGACTGGACTGAGACCGGACCAGGACTGGAAAAAGACCGCAGCAAGATGGCAACTGGACAACGGCTGAACCGCGGCTGGATGGTGACAAGACCACAACTGGACAACGGCTGAACCACGGCTGGAGAGCAGCTGGAACAGCCTAACAGCACAGGAGCACAGCAGACTGGGACAACAGAGTGCTGAAAGCACACTGCAGGGAACAATTTCACCGGCGGGGCTGAGCTGGGCCAGCTCCCTTAAAAGGGATACACTGGCCAATCAGCCCCCGTCGCCAGACCAGGCCCCCAGTAAGTATACATTTAAATTAGGTGGCCGAGCGCGTGCTGCCCGGCGTCCCCTGGTTGCTAAGCAACCACCGGGCGATGCGGTCCGCATAGTACTCCTGTCCCCCGGCAAGGTGGAAGTGATGCGCCGTGGCCGGGTGGACGTACTGCTGGCTGCACGGACACCGCCGGGCGGAAGTTCCCGATCCGCCCACAGCAGCATTTTCAGTGTTGCTGACAGTACCCCCCCACCCTTGAGGAGAGGTTTTGAAACCTCTACCCCCAGGCTTATGGGGAAATTCCAACCACAGTCGTTCGCCCACCGGCGGAACTCTGTGCAGTACACTTCCATAGGTGAATCTAGAATTATGGTAATGGGTGGTCCCAGATATAGAAATAACAGCAACGGGACCTTTGCGCGGCACAGCCGCGCTGCAAAAAGGGGGCATGGCCTCATGGGAAGGAGGCGTGGCATCACAAAAAGAGGTGTGGTATTACACTTTAGACCATACACAGTAATGCCCATTATACATTTTAGCAAACTTCGTAATACCCATTACACATAAAGCCACACGCCGTAGTGCCAATTACACATAAGGCCACACACCATAATGTCCATTACACATTGTGCCACACATCATGATGCCCCTTACATACTATATAACAAACCATAATGCCCATTACATATATGCCACATAAGTGCTGCTTACCTACGTGCTCATTGCTAGGGGGTTCTTGCTTGATGGCACCATAGTACCCATTACCCATGATGCCGCACACCATAGTACCCATTACACATGATGCCGCACACCATAGTACCCATTACACATGATGCCGCATACCATAGTACCCATTACACATGATGCCGTGCACCATAGTACCCATTACACATGATGCTGCACACATAATGTCCCTTACACATGATGCTGCACACATAATGCCCCTTACACATGATGCTGCACACCGTAATGCCCCTTACACATTAACACATTAACAGCACAGGATGCTGCACACATAATGTCCCTTACACATGATACTGCACACATAATGCCCCTTACACATGATGCTGCACACCGTAATGCCCCTTACACATTAAGCCACACCTTATGCGTAATTCCCCCACATACCACCACGTGTAGTGTCCCTTAAGCAATCCCCCAAAAGTGCCACTTACTGTAAAATTTTATATGAGCCTTCGCTGCTGCTGCTGCAGGGAGAGATGGAGAGTGGTGCAGCTGCTTCTATGGGGAGAGGAGCAGAGCGCAGCACAGAGACCGCTCTCACTCCCCTCCTGGTGTCCCTTCTAGCCGAGTGGACATTTGAAATATTGTGCGCGCTGTTGTTCTGCGGGACGTCGGGGGGAGCACGCCGAGCGCCGGCACCACATTATTAAGGGGGGGGGGGGGCGGGCTGAAGTGAAAGCGGGGAGAAGAATTGGAGCGGAAGCTGCAGGGGTGACAGTCATTGACAGCTGGGCAGAGAGCAGGGGGCCTTCCGGCTATATTCAGAGCATTGCAGGTCACGGCTGTTTGAAATAATACCCCTCAGCTGGAACAGCCTAACAGCACAGGGACACAGCAGACTGGGACAATAGAGTGCTGCAGGCACACTGCAGGGAGCAATATCACCGGCGGGGCTGAGCTGGGCCAGCTCCCTTAAAAGGGATACACTGGCCAATCAGCCCCGCCGCCGGACCAGGCCCCCAATAATTATACATTTAAATCAGGTGGCCAAGCACGCGCCGCCCGGCGTCCCCTGGTTGCTCAGCAACCGCCAGGCGATGCGGCCTGCATAGTACTCCTGTCCCCCGGCCGGGCGGAAGTGATGCGCTGTGGCCTGGAGGTCGTACTGCTGGCACCGCCGGGCGAAAGTGGCCGATACGATGCCGCAGAAACAGTATTGTCAGTGCTGCTTACACAGTGATCCTTGCCAATAGACAGTTAAAATACATATAATGGGCCTTGCCAATAGACAGTTAATTATTATACATACAATATACATCACCAATACACTGTTAACCTTTTGAGTTCCAACATCTCTGTGAGAGTTGCGCAAAATATCTGCTAAAGATGCCAACATCTCTGTTAGAGATGGTAAAAAAATTACTGTCCACATCTTTGTGAGAGATTTGCAAAATATTGGATAAAATATGCCAACGTCGCTCACTTTTGTTATATTAATTCAAATGTTGTGTAAAGAAAGATTAGACATTACAGGTCATTATAATGAATAACAATGTTTGCTTGTCAATTTTCACCTATTTTGACAAATTCAATTAGCACTCAAAGGGTTAATATACATACAATAGGTTTTTACTAAATATGCAGTTAATATGCCTACCATAGGCCTTAACAGTATCTAGTTAATGTTCATACAGTATCATAGGTACTCATATAAATACACCTATTTATGTAAATTCACCATTATTACATTTATTTAACATTTGTAGCTTACGTAAAATGCACAACCCTTGTTTGAGCTCTACTTCTACTTGTTCTCCTGTTGTTCATCTTTGAGTCACCATGACCTGTGAATTTTTAAGAGACATTTCAAGTAAGGGACTATTCCAGATAAGCATTATTTGATTATTCTTACTGCACTTTCATTGTATTATAGGCCTGATTCAGACCTGTACGCAGTGCTGTGAATTTGTAGCCTTGCAGATTATCGACAAAAAGGAAACACACTGCGCTGTTAATCAGAACTGAGATAGTATCAAAATTGCAATAAGCAAAAATTATATATATATGGGCACACCAAGCAAAAATGAGTGGAGGACACGCTGAATTTGATTGTAAAATTTTTTTATATATATATTTTATATGGACATAAAAATAAACACTAAACACATACAAATAGGACCATAAATAATAAGTTAAAATTTAAGGTGGGTAATTAAACTAAAACTGGAATATAACTGACATATAACATGGACCACAAATAATATACTAAGATTGAGGTGGGTAATAAACTAAAATTGGAGTATAATAGACACAATTGCATATATTAGTACATAGTAAAATACTTTAGGCCAGTATGATAAGAATAAAATAGCAGACTTTTGTGAATTTCATAAGTCACCATAGGCTGGCGTCCCAGCAGGAATATGGGGGGTGTTGTAGAGATAAGGGTAGAAATGTCCCTTTAGTGGATTGCCGTTCTGAAATGGATGCAAATGAAAGTACTTGTAGCAGCCAAGATTTGTAGCCACAATAAAGGAGGTGGGGGTGTACACCCTGCGCTTAATTGCCACACATCTAAAATATTAATGATTCAGATACAGTGAATGTGAAATATAATAATTTTTATTTTTCAATTTAATTTAACAGAGTTTTAAAAGAAAAAATCATTCGATTTATGCTCTGAATGTTAAAAATATATATGCACATATAAAAAATATTTAAATTTGAATTGATATAGTAAAAATGATAATAACAATTGATTACCTAGTACCAGTACACATACACAGAACGGCAACTCAAGGACGAAACCACATACCAGAAACTGAAAATGAACCCCACAAATCAGTATAAGAAAGAACTAGAGAGACTATTAAAGTCGGGACTGGAACAAGGAATACTGAGCAAGAAGGAGTATGAATACCTCCTACCACCCAACCCCATTGTACCGGTCTTCTACCACTTGCCTAAAGTGCATAAAGACATGAATCAACCACCGGGGAGGCCCATAGTAGCTGGCATTGGATCGATCACAGCGTATCTATCAGGCTATATAGATAGATTCCTGCAACCTATTGTTATTAAACAAAAAGGATACATAAAGGACACCACCCAGGTACTAAACATGTTAAAAGCCATAGAGTGGGAAGAAACCTTTCTCCTAGCCACCTGCGACGTCAAAGCCCTGTATACTTGCATCAAACACGAAGACGGGTGCAGAAACGTGAAAACAAGGTTAGAAGAGGACTCTAAAATAAACCAGGACCAGACCAACTTCATTATGGAAGCCATCCATTTTATTTTAAACCACAACTACTTCTGGTATGGGGACACCTTCTACCGCCAACGCCAGGGGACAGTGATGGGGACGAAATTCGCCCCATCTTACGCAAATCTCTTTTTGGCGCAATGGGAACTAGAAGCAATTTGGTCAAACAACAGGTATGAACAAAACCTACGCCTATGGGCCCGTTATATTGACGATGTCATAATCATATGGAATGGGACTAAAACAGATCTAGAAGACTTCATAAAAAATATCAATAATAACAAAATAAATCTGGAGTTCACCAGCACGATCAGCAGTACCAACATAAACTTCCTCGATTTGGACATCTTCATAGAGGATGGCAAGATTGAAACAAAGACATACATAAAACCGACTGACTGTAATGGATATCTAGGGGCAACCAGCAACCATCACAAGGCCTGGAAACAAAACATTCCGGGAGGTCAGCTAAGAAGAATACGCTGCAATTGTTCCAAACAAAGAGACTACAACATCCAATCAGAACAAATCATAGAAAAATTCGAACAAAAAGACTACAAACCTGAATTCCTGGAGAAAGAAAAAGATAGAGTAAACATGCTAAAAAGAGAAGAACTCCTGGTATATAAGGAAAAAGAAAAAGAAAAAACAAACCAGAATCTACTATTTCTATCGGAGTATTCCACACAAAGCAAACTACTAGAAGCCAGTCTAAAAAAACACTGGCACATTCTACAATGAATAGAACTGAAAGACTTAATACCTCGGGCTCCACGCATTGTGTACAGAAGAACAGACACAATCAAATCAACATTGGTAAAGAGTCACCTGGACCCCAAACAGAACACCCTCAACCAGAGAAGCATTCCAAAAACTAAAGGGTTTTCCAGATGCGGTTTTTGCACAGCCTGTAAGAAGACAAAACCCAATGGCACAGGAATCATAAAAGAAGTAATATCAACTTCAAACCAAAGAACACACAAAATTAGAGACCGCATAACATGCAACACCGAGGGAGTGGTTTATATGTTGGAATGCCCTTGCAAGCTACAATATATAGGGAAAACAAAGAGGAAATTGCACGTACGCATTCAAGAGCACATCTGCAACATTATAAATAAAAAAACAAACCACAGCATCCCTTCACACTTCGCAGAGAAGCACAATAACGACCCAAGGTCATTAAAATTCACCGGACTCAGAAAAGTCGCAATCGATTGGAGGGGGGGAAATCAGGACGCAGCCCTAATCAAGGAAGAAACCAGAATCATTTACAATATGGGGACCTTGACACCGAAAGGTCTGAACATAGACTTTGACTTAGCAGCTTTCCTATGAAATAATATGTAACACCAACATTTGAAATCCCTTTCCCCCCCCCCTCCCCGGGAGTACCACCGCCCCACAAAAAAAGACTAAAGAAAAAGGAAAGAAGAGATGAGAGACAACACACATACCGGGAAAAAAAGGAAAGGACTCCCTAATTCTTCCATTGCCTTCCCCCCCCCCCCAACCTCACAATCCCCCCGCAGCTTTAATTCTAAGGAGAAGCATATAATAATCATGCATCACTATAAATTATAATTCCTGTAATTTTATCGTATTTATTTATTTCAAAAAGAATATTCTTCATATAAAACCCAAAGAAGATAATAACACCCAGATATCAGTCTCGAAGAGAAAGGGAATTATTATCTTTGAAAAATTTCTTCTATTTATGTATTTATATCATTTAATACCCTTTTTAATACCTACATAATATACCCATATATAAACTACTGCGCTTTTACCTGCCTACATCGATATCATTATTCACATTATACATCCTAACCACGTAGAATGATTTATATCAATGAGCTTGGAGTGGACACATAAATAGACAAATTTTAAAACCACAATAGCAGCTAATATTTCATAGAAATAAACAATTTTTTTATTGCAAGTTCTTAATATCCCCACTGTGTCAATGTCCAATGTCTTTAATGTTTGGAAAACAATCCAGCAACCTATAACTCAAATATGACATGAAACACGCAGGAGAACTACTGCGCCCAGAACAGCACATGACGGGGAATGCATAGAATATGGAATACGCCCACTGAGAACAAGCCTTCAAGTGAAAGCGGCGAATTCTGCCTGCAACCCCGCTTGCGTGGATGACGTATAACCACAGCTGATATTGAATACAAGAAGCCGGCTCATTAAGGGCGGAGGTGACGTCGCGCCTGAACACAATCAGACAGGCTGATACGACGCTCGGACATCCCGGAGGAAGGGCAGAAGTGACGCGTTTGATGTCACACACACACACCCGCCCCAGAGAGCCAATCACATCCCGAAGTACACGGAGCTACCAGTAACACAAGAATCTTTCTGACGCCCACTAAGAGGCGTTCCCTAATCAATCAAGGAACGTACAAGCGTACTTAAACTCCATACTGCAGGGGACAGAGCTACACGCAGCATCCTGAAGAAGCCTACCGGCGAAACTAGTCGATGTAAGTGAAGTTCCCCGCCTCAGCCGTTTGCGCAACACGGCAGTGACGGGTAAGTCTGCCGGCAGACCCCCTGCACCCTGGAATAAGGTACACCCAGAACACTTTCCATAAAGAAGGAAGATACACAGTGTTTGCTGGACAATACCGGTACTGGACTTTAAGTGTTTGTCCTGTGACCCCCCATCCGTTCTGTGTATGTGTACTGGTACTAGGTAATCAATTGTTATTATCATTTTTACTATATCAATTCAAATTTAAATATTTTTTATATGTGCATATATATTTTTAACATTCAGAGCATAAATCGAATGATTTTTTCTTTTAAAACTCTGTTAAATTAAATTGAAAAATAAAAATTATTATATTTCACATACACTGTATCTGAATCATTAATATTTTAGATGTGTGGCAATTAAGCGCAGGGTGTACACCCCCACCTCCTCTGTACAACACTGGGTTACTTGTAGTGTAACCCCACACCCCGCAGCCAATTGCCCTCAAACGTGGAATGTGGCGCTGTTTTCTCCTCTCTACCAACCCCATCCGTCTACCACTACTTGAGAAATAGCAGCCTGTCCAACAAAAAGAAAATTCAACTTAAAGATACTACACCACCGGGGGAAGAAATCCTCAATTTCCGGACTTAAATACCCCACCCCCACTCAGACAACTACAAAAGAAGACCGAGGGAACTACTCAGCTCAGCCAGTAACGAATAAATCCACAGAACGGAGACATGGCACTAAGCAGAGAAGAGAGGTTCAAACAACTCGAGTCTTTCCCTAATATTACAGGATATATACCGTCAGCAGATAGGCCTACCTCTGCAGACAGCTTCTGCTCACTATACCTGAGATTGGAGAAATTGGAGACACTTGAAATAAAGCAGTGGTGGGAAAGCACCACATTGAATAAGTATTTAGAACAAAGGATGATCCCCAGAGGCCTAAGAATCATAAAGAAACCAACCTTCCATTCAAATAATGAAGAATTTCTGAAGAAATGGAACACCACATTGGACATATGCTCAAGTACCCTAATGAAATTAATCATAGAGGACAGAGAAGAATCCATGAGGATGATGGCCCAAGAAATGGAAGAGATCCATAGAAAAATCCAACCTCTGAAAAATCATGAGGACTTCAAAAGACTCGACACACTTACAAAGAATAAACTCAAAAGAACTGAAGAAGAAGTTATCGAGCAAAAGAGGAAGAAATTTAGAAGGGACATAGAGGACTATAAGAAAGATTACAGAAACTGGCAAACAGAGAGAACGGACAGAAGAAGGGAATATGTTCCACCATGGAGAGAAGATAAAGATAACACAAGATACCAACCCAGAACAGAAACAAGAAGCAGAAACAACCGAAGTCCATATCGACAGAAAAGGGAACAAATGTATCCCCCCGAATCCCGAGAAGAAAGAACAAGAAATCCACCCCATACACAAAAAGAGAAGAAAAAAGAAATATACCAAAAAGAAAGAACACTGATTGATAGTTTTAATAAAGGAGTGAACGACCATGAAAAGGAAGAATACAACACATCAGTTAACACCTTGATGAATAGGATACAACTGCAAGACATAGCCTGTAGAATATCAGACTCAGAAATCGAGGAAGACCCAGCAGAAGAGTACCTGGACCATTTTTTAGACCAGGTATACACTAATCCCCCACCCGATTACAGACAAGGGGCCATCCAAAAAACGACACATGCGTCATACACCAAAGGAAAGAGGAGAAAAAGAAACACCTCCACAAGCGAGGAAAGCGAGGGGGAAGAAAGGCCAAGAGAAAAGAAGAGAAACCACAACAAGAAAGAAAGAAGAGAGACGAAAAAGAGACATACAAGGGCATCTTCAACCTGAGCAAATACGAACTTACCCCAGCCGAACTAGCGGTCCTACAGAAGGGCTTAAAGTTCGCTCCCACGAATAAACTTAAAAAATTCAATACGTTTATAGACCTACACAAATTCATCCGTAAACTGACCTTGAAAAAACACTTCATAAAGAAGGAAAAAGAAGAAAAAGAAAAAGGAGAAGACATAAGGGAAAATGAAGGGAACCTGGAGAAAAACATCATACACACAGACTTAAGAATTAAGTCTGTGTTCTTTCCAAAACACCTGAAAGGGCCCTTCATAAAAACCTTTGAAAAACTGGTAGAAGCAGATCTGGAGAAAATACCAGAGAAGATCAAAAATACAGACTGGAACATTACCAAACAAGAAAAAGAAGCTATGGAGTCACTAAGGAAGAATGACTCCATAGTAATAAAACCGGCAGACAAAGGAGGAGGTATAGTGGTAATGGATAGAGAAACATACGAAGGAGAAGCAGAAAGGCAACTCAAGGACGAAACCACATACCAGAAACTGAAAATGAACCCCACAAATCAGTATAAGAAAGAACTAGAGAGACTATTAAAGTCGGGACTGGAACAAGGAATACTGAGCAAGAAGGAGTATGAATACCTCCTACCACCCAACCCCATTGTACCGGTCTTCTACCACTTGCCTAAAGTGCATAAAGACATGAATCAACCACCGGGGAGGCCCATAGTAGCAGGCATTGGATCGATCACAGCTTATCTATCAGGCTATATAGATAGATTCCTGCAACCTATTGTTATTAAACAAAAAGGATACATAAAGGACACCACCCAGGTACTAAACATGTTAAAAGCCATAGAGTGGGAAGAAACCTTTCTCCTAGCCACCTGCGACGTCAAAGCCCTGTATACTTGCATCAAACACGAAGACGGGTGCAGAAACGTGAAAACAAGGTTAGAAGAGGACTCTAACATAAACCAGGACCAGACCAACTTCATTATGGAAGCCATCCATTTTATTTTAAACCACAACTACTTCTGGTATGGGGACACCTTCTACCGCCAACGCCAGGGGACAGCGATGGGGACGAAATTCGCCCCATCTTACGCAAATCTCTTTTTGGCGCAATGGGAACTAGAAGCAATTTGGTCAAACAACAGGTATGAACAAAACCTACGCCTATGGGCCCGTTATATTGACGATGTCATAATCATATGGAATGGGACTAAAACAGATCTAGAAGACTTCATAAAAAATATCAATAATAACAAAATAAATCTGGAGTTCACCAGCACGATCAGCAGTACCAACATAAACTTCCTCGATTTGGACATCTTCATAGAGGATGGCAAGATTGAAACAAAGACATACATAAAACCGACTGACTGTAATGGATATCTAGGGGCAACCAGCAACCATCACAAGGCCTGGAAACAAAACATTCCGGGAGGTCAGCTAAGAAGAATACGCCGCAATTGTTCCAAACAAAGAGACTACAACATCCAATCAGAACAAATGATAGAAAAATTCGAACAAAAAGACTACAAACCTGAATTCCTGGAGAAAGAAAAAGATAGAGTAAACATGCTAAAAAGAGAAGAACTCCTGGTATATAAGGAAAAAGAAAAAGAAAAAACAAACCAGAATCTACTATTTCTATCGGAGTATTCCACACAAAGCAAACTACTAGAAGCCAGACTAAAAAAACACTGGCATATTCTACAAGGCGATATAGAACTGAAAGACTTAATACCTCGGGCTCCACGCATTGTGTACAGAATAACAGACACAATCAAATCAACATTGGTAAAGAGTCACCTGGACCCCAAACAGAACACCCTCAACCAGAGAAGCATTCCAAAAACTAAAGGGTTTTCCAGATGCGGTTTTTGCACAGCCTGTAAGAAGACAAAACCCAATGGCACAGGAATCATAAAAGAAGTAATATCAACTTCAAACCAAAGAACACACAAAATTAGAGACCGCATAACATGCAACACAGAGGGAGTGGTTTATATGTTGGAATGCCCTTGCAAGCTACAATATATAGGGAAAACAAAGAGGAAATTGCACGTACGCATTCAAGAGCACATCTGCAACATTATAAATAAAAAAACAAACCACAGCATCCCTTCACACTTCGCAGAGAAGCACAATAACGACCCAAGGTCATTAAAATTCACCGGACTCAGAAAAGTCGCAATCGATTGGAGGGGGGGAAATCAGGACGCAGCCCTAATCAAGGAAGAAACCAGAATTATTTACAATATGGGGACCTTGACACCGAAAGGTCTGAACATAGACTTTGACTTAGCAGCTTTCCTATGAAATAATATGTAACACCAACATTTGAAATCCCTTTCCCCCCCCCCTCCCCGGGAGTACCACCGCCCCACAAAAAAAGACTAAAGAAAAAGGAAAGAAGAGATGAGAGACAACACACATACCGGGAAAAAAAGGAAAGGACTCCCTAATTCTTCCATTGCCTTCCCCCCCCCCCCCAACCTCACAATCCCCCCGCAGCTTTAATTCTAAGGAGAAGCATATAATAATCATGCATCACTATAAATTATAATTCCTGTAATTTTATCGTATTTATTTATTTCAAAAAGAATATTCTTCATATAAAACCCAAAGAAGATAATAACACCCAGATATCAGTCTCGAAGAGAAAGGGAATTATTATCTTTGAAAAATTTCTTCTATTTATGTATTTATATCATTTAATACCCTTTTTAATACCTACATAATATACCCATATATAAACTACTGCGCTTTTACCTGCCTACATCGATATCATTATTCACATTATACATCCTAACCACGTAGAATGATTTATATCAATGAGCTTGGAGTGGACACATAAATAGACAAATTTTAAAACCACAATAGCAGCTAATATTTCATAGAAATAAACAATTTTTTTATTGCAAGTTCTTAATATCCCCACTGTGTCAATGTCCAATGTCTTTAATGTTTGGAAAACAATCCAGCAACCTATAACTCAAATATGACATGAAACACGCAGGAGAACTACTGCGCCCAGAACAGCACATGACGGGGAATGCATAGAATATGGAATACGCCCACTGAGAACAAGCCTTCAAGTGAAAGCGGCGAATTCTGCCTGCAACCCCGCTTGCGTGGATGACGTATAACCACAGCTGATATTGAATACAAGAAGCCGGCTCATTAAGGGCGGAGGTGACGTCGCGCCTGAACACAATCAGACAGGCTGATACGACGCTCGGACATCCCGGAGGAAGGGCAGAAGTGACGCGTTTGATGTCACACACACACACCCGCCCCAGAGAGCCAATCACATCCCGAAGTACACGGAGCTACCAGTAACACAAGAATCTTTCTGACGCCCACTAAGAGGCGTTCCCTAATCAATCAAGGAACGTACAAGCGTACTTAAACTCCATACTGCAGGGGACAGAGCTACACGCAGCATCCTGAAGAAGCCTACCGGCGAAACTAGTCGATGTAAGTGAAGTTCCCCGCCTCAGCCGTTTGCGCAACACGGCAGTGACGGGTAAGTCTGCCGGCAGACCCCCTGCACCCTGGAATAAGGTACACCCAGAACACTTTCCATAAAGAAGGAAGATACACAGTGTTTGCTGGACAATACCGGTACTGGACTTTAAGTGTTTGTCCTGTGACCCCCCATCCGTTCTGTGTATGTGTACTGGTACTAGGTAATCAATTGTTATTATCATTTTTACTATATCAATTCAAATTTAAATATTTTTTATATGTGCATATATATTTTTAACATTCAGAGCATAAATCGAATGATTTTTTCTTTTAAAACTCTGTTAAATTAAATTGAAAAATAAAAATTATTATATTTCACATACACTGTATCTGAATCATTAATATTTTAGATGTGTGGCAATTAAGCGCAGGGTGTACACCCCCACCTCCTCTGTACAACACTGGGTTACTTGTAGTGTAACCCCACACCCCGCAGCCAATTGCCCTCAAACGTGGAATGTGGCGCTGTTTTCTCCTCTCTACCAACCCCATCCGTCTACCACTACTTGAGAAATAGCAGCCTGTCCAACAAAAAGAAAATTCAACTTAAAGATACTACACCACCGGGGGAAGAAATCCTCAATTTCCGGACTTAAATACCCCACCCCCACTCAGACAACTACAAAAGAAGACCGAGGGAACTACTCAGCTCAGCCAGTAACGAATAAATCCACAGAACGGAGACATGGCACTAAGCAGAGAAGAGAGGTTCAAACAACTCGAGTCTTTCCCTAATATTACAGGATATATACCGTCAGCAGATAGGCCTACCTCTGCAGACAGCTTCTGCTCACTATACCTGAGATTGGAGAAATTGGAGACACTTGAAATAAAGCAGTGGTGGGAAAGCACCACATTGAATAAGTATTTAGAACAAAGGATGATCCCCAGAGGCCTAAGAATCATAAAGAAACCAACCTTCCATTCAAATAATGAAGAATTTCTGAAGAAATGGAACACCACATTGGACATATGCTCAAGTACCCTAATGAAATTAATCATAGAGGACAGAGAAGAATCCATGAGGATGATGGCCCAAGAAATGGAAGAGATCCATAGAAAAATCCAACCTCTGAAAAATCATGAGGACTTCAAAAGACTCGACACACTTACAAAGAATAAACTCAAAAGAACTGAAGAAGAAGTTATCGAGCAAAAGAGGAAGAAATTTAGAAGGGACATAGAGGACTATAAGAAAGATTACAGAAACTGGCAAACAGAGAGAACGGACAGAAGAAGGGAATATGTTCCACCATGGAGAGAAGATAAAGATAACACAAGATACCAACCCAGAACAGAAACAAGAAGCAGAAACAACCGAAGTCCATATCGACAGAAAAGGGAACAAATGTATCCCCCCGAATCCCGAGAAGAAAGAACAAGAAATCCACCCCATACACAAAAAGAGAAGAAAAAAGAAATATACCAAAAAGAAAGAACACTGATTGATAGTTTTAATAAAGGAGTGAACGACCATGAAAAGGAAGAATACAACACATCAGTTAACACCTTGATGAATAGGATACAACTGCAAGACATAGCCTGTAGAATATCAGACTCAGAAATCGAGGAAGACCCAGCAGAAGAGTACCTGGACCATTTTTTAGACCAGGTATACACGAATCCCCCACCCGATTACAGACAAGGGGCCATCCAAAAAACGACACATGCGTCATACACCAAAGGAAAGAGGAGAAAAAGAAACACCTCCACAAGCGAGGAAAGCGAGGGGGAAGAAAGGCCAAGAGAAAAGAAGAGAAACCACAACAAGAAAGAAAGAAGAGAGACGAAAAAGAGACATACAAGGGCATCTTCAACCTGAGCAAATACGAACTTACCCCAGCCGAACTAGCGGTCCTACAGAAGGGCTTAAAGTTCGCTCCCACGAATAAACTTAAAAAATTCAATACGTTTATAGACCTACACAAATTCATCCGTAAACTGACCTTGAAAAAACACTTCATAAAGAAGGAAAAAGAAGAAAAAGAAAAAGGAGAAGACATAAGGGAAAATGAAGGGAACCTGGAGAAAAACATCATACACACAGACTTAAGAATTAAGTCCGTGTTCTTTCCAAAACACCTGAAAGGGCCCTTCATAAAAACCTTTGAAAAACTGGTAGAAGCAGATCTGGAGAAAATACCAGAGAAGATCAAAAATACAGACTGGAACATTACCAAACAAGAAAAAGAAGCTATGGAGTCACTAAGGAAGAATGACTCCATAGTAATAAAACCGGCAGACAAAGGAGGAGGTATAGTGGTAATGGATAGAGAAACATACGAAGGAGAAGCAGAAAGGCAACTCAAGGACGAAACCACATACCAGAAACTGAAAATGAACCCCACAAATCAGTATAAGAAAGAACTAGAGAGACTATTAAAGTCGGGACTGGAACAAGGAATACTGAGCAAGAAGGAGTATGAATACCTCCTACCACCCAACCCCATTGTACCGGTCTTCTACCACTTGCCTAAAGTGCATAAAGACATGAATCAACCACCGGGGAGGCCCATAGTAGCAGGCATTGGATCGATCACAGCTTATCTATCAGGCTATATAGATAGATTCCTGCAACCTATTGTTATTAAACAAAAAGGATACATAAAGGACACCACCCAGGTACTAAACATGTTAAAAGCCATAGAGTGGGAAGAAACCTTTCTCCTAGCCACCTGCGACGTCAAAGCCCTGTATACTTGCATCAAACACGAAGACGGGTGCAGAAACGTGAAAACAAGGTTAGAAGAGGACTCTAACATAAACCAGGACCAGACCAACTTCATTATGGAAGCCATCCATTTTATTTTAAACCACAACTACTTCTGGTATGGGGACACCTTCTACCGCCAACGCCAGGGGACAGCGATGGGGACGAAATTCGCCCCATCTTACGCAAATCTCTTTTTGGCGCAATGGGAACTAGAAGCAATTTGGTCAAACAACAGGTATGAACAAAACCTACGCCTATGGGCCCGTTATATTGACGATGTCATAATCATATGGAATGGGACTAAAACAGATCTAGAAGACTTCATAAAAAATATCAATAATAACAAAATAAATCTGGAGTTCACCAGCACGATCAGCAGTACCAACATAAACTTCCTCGATTTGGACATCTTCATAGAGGATGGCAAGATTGAAACAAAGACATACATAAAACCGACTGACTGTAATGGATATCTAGGGGCAACCAGCAACCATCACAAGGCCTGGAAACAAAACATTCCGGGAGGTCAGCTAAGAAGAATACGCCGCAATTGTTCCAAACAAAGAGACTACAACATCCAATCAGAACAAATGATAGAAAAATTCGAACAAAAAGACTACAAACCTGAATTCCTGGAGAAAGAAAAAGATAGAGTAAACATGCTAAAAAGAGAAGAACTCCTGGTATATAAGGAAAAAGAAAAAGAAAAAACAAACCAGAATCTACTATTTCTATCGGAGTATTCCACACAAAGCAAACTACTAGAAGCCAGACTAAAAAAACACTGGCATATTCTACAAGGCGATATAGAACTGAAAGACTTAATACCTCGGGCTCCACGCATTGTGTACAGAATAACAGACACAATCAAATCAACATTGGTAAAGAGTCACCTGGACCCCAAACAGAACACCCTCAACCAGAGAAGCATTCCAAAAACTAAAGGGTTTTCCAGATGCGGTTTTTGCACAGCCTGTAAGAAGACAAAACCCAATGGCACAGGAATCATAAAAGAAGTAATATCAACTTCAAACCAAAGAACACACAAAATTAGAGACCGCATAACATGCAACACAGAGGGAGTGGTTTATATGTTGGAATGCCCTTGCAAGCTACAATATATAGGGAAAACAAAGAGGAAATTGCACGTACGCATTCAAGAGCACATCTGCAACATTATAAATAAAAAAACAAACCACAGCATCCCTTCACACTTCGCAGAGAAGCACAATAACGACCCAAGGTCATTAAAATTCACCGGACTCAGAAAAGTCGCAATCGATTGGAGGGGGGGAAATCAGGACGCAGCCCTAATCAAGGAAGAAACCAGAATTATTTACAATATGGGGACCTTGACACCGAAAGGTCTGAACATAGACTTTGACTTAGCAGCTTTCCTATGAAATAATATGTAACACCAACATTTGAAATCCCTTTCCCCCCCCCCTCCCCGGGAGTACCACCGCCCCACAAAAAAAGACTAAAGAAAAAGGAAAGAAGAGATGAGAGACAACACACATACCGGGAAAAAAAGGAAAGGACTCCCTAATTCTTCCATTGCCTTTCCCCCCCCCCCCCCAACCTCACAATCCCCCCGCAGCTTTAATTCTAAGGAGAAGCATATAATAATCATGCATCACTATAAATTATAATTCCTGTAATTTTATCGTATTTATTTATTTCAAAAAGAATATTCTTCATATAAAACCCAAAGAAGATAATAACACCCAGATATCAGTCTCGAAGAGAAAGGGAATTATTATCTTTGAAAAATTTCTTCTATTTATGTATTTATATCATTTAATACCCTTTTTAATACCTACATAATATACCCATATATAAACTACTGCGCTTTTACCTGCCTACATCGATATCATTATTCACATTATACATCCTAACCACGTAGAATGATTTATATCAATGAGCTTGGAGTGGACACATAAATAGACAAATTTTAAAACCACAATAGCAGCTAATATTTCATAGAAATAAACAATTTTTTTATTGCAAGTTCTTAATATCCCCACTGTGTCAATGTCCAATGTCTTTAATGTTTGGAAAACAATCCAGCAACCTATAACTCAAATATGACATGAAACACGCAGGAGAACTACTGCGCCCAGAACAGCACATGACGGGGAATGCATAGAATATGGAATACGCCCACTGAGAACAAGCCTTCAAGTGAAAGCGGCGAATTCTGCCTGCAACCCCGCTTGCGTGGATGACGTATAACCACAGCTGATATTGAATACAAGAAGCCGGCTCATTAAGGGCGGAGGTGACGTCGCGCCTGAACACAATCAGACAGGCTGATACGACGCTCGGACATCCCGGAGGAAGGGCAGAAGTGACGCGTTTGATGTCACACACACACACCCGCCCCAGAGAGCCAATCACATCCCGAAGTACACGGAGCTACCAGTAACACAAGAATCTTTCTGACGCCCACTAAGAGGCGTTCCCTAATCAATCAAGGAACGTACAAGCGTACTTAAACTCCATACTGCAGGGGACAGAGCTACACGCAGCATCCTGAAGAAGCCTACCGGCGAAACTAGTCGATGTAAGTGAAGTTCCCCGCCTCAGCCGTTTGCGCAACACGGCAGTGACGGGTAAGTCTGCCGGCAGACCCCCTGCACCCTGGAATAAGGTACACCCAGAACACTTTCCATAAAGAAGGAAGATACACAGTGTTTGCTGGACAATACCGGTACTGGACTTTAAGTGTTTGTCCTGTGACCCCCCATCCGTTCTGTGTATGTGTACTGGTACTAGGTAATCAATTGTTATTATCATTTTTACTATATCAATTCAAATTTAAATATTTTTTATATGTGCATATATATTTTTAACATTCAGAGCATAAATCGAATGATTTTTTCTTTTAAAACTCTGTTAAATTAAATTGAAAAATAAAAATTATTATATTTCACATACACTGTATCTGAATCATTAATATTTTAGATGTGTGGCAATTAAGCGCAGGGTGTACACCCCCACCTCCTCTGTACAACACTGGGTTACTTGTAGTGTAACCCCACACCCCGCAGCCAATTGCCCTCAAACGTGGAATGTGGCGCTGTTTTCTCCTCTCTACCAACCCCATCCGTCTACCACTACTTGAGAAATAGCAGCCTGTCCAACAAAAAGAAAATTCAACTTAAAGATACTACACCACCGGGGGAAGAAATCCTCAATTTTCGGACTTAAATACCCCACCCCCACTCAGACAACTACAAAAGAAGACCGAGGGAACTACTCAGCTCAGCCAGTAACGAATAAATCCACAGAACGGAGACATGGCACTAAGCAGAGAAGAGAGGTTCAAACAACTCGAGTCTTTCCCTAATATTACAGGATATATACCGTCAGCAGATAGGCCTACCTCTGCAGACAGCTTCTGCTCACTATACCTGAGATTGGAGAAATTGGAGACACTTGAAATAAAGCAGTGGTGGGAAAGCACCACATTGAATAAGTATTTAGAACAAAGGATGATCCCCAGAGGCCTAAGAATCATAAAGAAACCAACCTTCCATTCAAATAATGAAGAATTTCTGAAGAAATGGAACACCACATTGGACATATGCTCAAGTACCCTAATGAAATTAATCATAGAGGACAGAGAAGAATCCATGAGGATGATGGCCCAAGAAATGGAAGAGATCCATAGAAAAATCCAACCTCTGAAAAATCATGAGGACTTCAAAAGACTCGACACACTTACAAAGAATAAACTCAAAAGAACTGAAGAAGAAGTTATCGAGCAAAAGAGGAAGAAATTTAGAAGGGACATAGAGGACTATAAGAAAGATTACAGAAACTGGCAAACAGAGAGAACGGACAGAAGAAGGGAATATGTTCCACCACGGAGAGAAGATAAAGATAACACAAGATACCAACCCAGAACAGAAACAAGAAGCAGAAACAACCGAAGTCCATATCGACAGAAAAGGGAACAAATGTATCCCCCCGAATCCCGAGAAGAAAGAACAAGAAATCCACCCCATACACAAAAAGAGAAGAAAAAAGAAATATACCAAAAAGAAAGAACACTGATTGATAGTTTTAATAAAGGAGTGAACGACCATGAAAAGGAAGAATACAACACATCAGTTAACACCTTGATGAATAGGATACAACTGCAAGACATAGCCTGTAGAATATCAGACTCAGAAATCGAGGAAGACCCAGCAGAAGAGTACCTGGACCATTTTTTAGACCAGGTATACACGAATCCCCCACCCGATTACAGACAAGGGGCCATCCAAAAAACGACACATGCGTCATACACCAAAGGAAAGAGGAGAAAAAGAAACACCTCCACAAGCGAGGAAAGCGAGGGGGAAGAAAGGCCAAGAGAAAAGAAGAGAAACCACAACAAGAAAGAAAGAAGAGAGACGAAAAAGAGACATACAAGGGCATCTTCAACCTGAGCAAATACGAACTTACCCCAGCCGAACTAGTGGTCCTACAGAAGGGCTTAAAGTTCGCTCCCACGAATAAACTTAAAAAATTCAATACGTTTATAGACCTACACAAATTCATCCGTAAACTGACCTTGAAAAAACACTTCATAAAGAAGGAAAAAGAAGAAAAAGAAAAAGGAGAAGACATAAGGGAAAATGAAGGGAACCTGGAGAAAAACATCATACACACAGACTTAAGAATTAAGTCCGTGTTCTTTCCAAAACACCTGAAAGGGCCCTTCATAAAAACCTTTGAAAAACTGGTAGAAGCAGATCTGGAGAAAATACCAGAGAAGATCAAAAATACAGACTGGAACATTACCAAACAAGAAAAAGAAGCTATGGAGTCACTAAGGAAGAATGACTCCATAGTAATAAAACCGGCAGACAAAGGAGGAGGTATAGTGGTAATGGATAGAGAAACATACGAAGGAGAAGCAGAAAGGCAACTCAAGGACGAAACCACATACCAGAAACTGAAAATGAACCCCACAAATCAGTATAAGAAAGAACTAGAGAGACTATTAAAGTCGGGACTGGAACAAGGAATACTGAGCAAGAAGGAGTATGAATACCTCCTACCACCCAACCCCATTGTACCGGTCTTCTACCACTTGCCTAAAGTGCATAAAGACATGAATCAACCACCGGGGAGGCCCATAGTAGCAGGCATTGGATCGATCACAGCGTATCTATCAGGCTATATAGATAGATTCCTGCAACCTATTGTTATTAAACAAAAAGGATACATAAAGGACACCACCCAGGTACTAAACATGTTAAAAGCCATAGAGTGGGAAGAAACCTTTCTCCTAGCCACCTGCGACGTCAAAGCCCTGTATACTTGCATCAAACACGAAGACGGGTGCAGAAACGTGAAAACAAGGTTAGAAGAGGACTCTAACATAAACCAGGACCAGACCAACTTCATTATGGAAGCCATCCATTTTATTTTAAACCACAACTACTTCTGGTATGGGGACACCTTCTACTGCCAACGCCAGGGGACAGCGATGGGGACGAAATTCGCCCCATCTTACGCAAATCTCTTTTTGGCGCAATGGGAACTAGAAGCAATTTGGTCAAACAACAGGTATGAACAAAACCTACGCCTATGGGCCCGTTATATTGACGATGTCATAATCATATGGAATGGGACTAAAACAGATCTAGAAGACTTCATAAAAAATATCAATAATAACAAAATAAATCTGGAGTTCACCAGCACGATCAGCAGTACCAACATAAACTTCCTCGATTTGGACATCTTCATAGAGGATGGCAAGATTGAAACAAAGACATACATAAAACCGACTGACTGTAATGGATATCTAGGGGCAACCAGCAACCATCACAAGGCCTGGAAACAAAACATTCCGGGAGGTCAGCTAAGAAGAATACGCTGCAATTGTTCCAAACAAAGAGACTACAACATCCAATCAGAACAAATGATAGAAAAATTCGAACAAAAAGACTACAAACCTGAATTCCTGGAGAAAGAAAAAGATAGAGTAAACATGCTAAAAAGAGAAGAACTCCTGGTATATAAGGAAAAAGAAAAAGAAAAAACAAACCAGAATCTACTATTTCTATCGGAGTATTCCACACAAAGCAAACTACTAGAAGCCAGTCTAAAAAAACACTGGCACATTCTACAAGGCGATATAGAACTGAAAGACTTAATACCTCGGGCTCCACGCATTGTGTACAGAAGAACAGACACAATCAAATCAACATTGGTAAAGAGTCACCTGGACCCCAAACAGAACACCCTCAACCAGAGAAGCATTCCAAAAACTAAAGGGTTTTCCAGATGCGGTTTTTGCACAGCCTGTAAGAAGACAAAACCCAATGGCACAGGAATCATAAAAGAAGTAATATCAACTTCAAACCAAAGAACACACAAAATTAGAGACCGCATAACATGCAACACCGAGGGAGTGGTTTATATGTTGGAATGCCCTTGCAAGCTACAATATATAGGGAAAACAAAAAGGAAATTGCACGTACGCATTCAAGAGCACATCTGCAACATTATAAATAAAAAAACAAACCACAGCATCCCTTCACACTTCACAGAGAAGCACAATAACGACCCAAGGTCATTAAAATTGACCGGACTCAGAAAAGTCGCAATCGATTGGAGGGGGGGAAATCAGGATGCAGCCCTAATCAAGGAAGAAACCAGAATCATTTACAATATGGGGACCTTGACACCGAAAGGTCTGAACATAGACTTTGACTTAGCAGCTTTCCTATGAAATAATATGTAACACCAACATTTGAAATCCCTTTCCCCCCCCCCTCCCCGGGAGTACCACCGCCCCACAAAAAAAGACTAAAGAAAAAGGAAAGAAGAGATGAGAGACAACACACATACCGGGAAAAAAAAGGAAAGGACTCCCTAATTCTTCCATTGCCTCCCCCCCCCCCCCCCCCAACCTCACAATCCCCCCGCAGCTTTAATTCTAAGGAGAAGCATATAATAATCATGCATCACTATAAATTATAATTCCTGTAATTTTATCGTATTTATTTATTTCAAAAAGAATATTCTTCATATAAAACCCAAAGAAGATAATAACACCCAGATATCAGTCTCGAAGAGAAAGGGAATTATTATCTTTGAAAAATTTCTTCTATTTATGTATTTATATCATTTAATACCCTTTTTAATACCTACATAATATACCCATATATAAACTACTGCGCTTTTACCTGCCTACATCGATATCATTATTCACATTATACATCCTAACCACGTAGAATGATTTATATCAATGAGCTTGGAGTGGACACATAAATAGACAAATTTTAAAACCACAATAGCAGCTAATATTTCATAGAAATAAACAATTTTTTTATTGCAAGTTCTTAATATCCCCACTGTGTCAATGTCCAATGTCTTTAATGTTTGGAAAACAATCCAGCAACCTATAACTCAAATATGACATGAAACACGCAGGAGAACTACTGTGCCCAGAACAGCACATGACGGGGAATGCATAGAATATGGAATACGCCCACTGAGAACAAGCCTTCAAGTGAAAGTGGCGAATTCTGCCTGCAACCCCGCTTGCGTGGATGACGTATAACCACAGCTGATATTGAATACAAGAAGCCGGCTCATTAAGGGCGGAGGTGACGTCGCGCCTGAACACAATCAGACAGGCTGATACGACGCTCGGACATCCCGGAGGAAGGGCAGAAGTGACGCGTTTGATGTCACACACACACACCCCCCCCAGAGAGCCAATCACATCCCGAAGTACACGGAGCTACCAGTAACACAAGAATCTTTCTGACGCCCACTAAGAGGCGTTCCCTAATCAATCAAGGAACGTACAAGCGTACTTAAACTCCATACTGCAGGGGACAGAGCTACACGCAGCATCCTGAAGAAGCCTACCGGCGAAACTAGTCGATGTAAGTGAAGTTCCCCGCCTCAGCCGTTTGCGCAACACGGCAGTGACGGGTAAGTCTGCCGGCAGACCCCCTGCACCCTGGAATAAGGTACACCCAGAACACTTTCCATAAAGAAGGAAGATACACAGTGTTTGCTGGACAATACCGGTACTGGACTTTAAGTGTTTGTCCTGTGACCCCCCATCCGTTCTGTGTATGTGTACTGGTACTAGGTAATCAATTGTTATTATCATTTTTACTATATCAATTCAAATTTAAATATTTTTTATATGTGCATATATATTTTTAACATTCAGAGCATAAATCGAATGATTTTTTCTTTTAAAACTCTGTTAAATTAAATTGAAAAATAAAAATTATTATATTTCACATACACTGTATCTGAATCATTAATATTTTAGATGTGTGGCAATTAAGCGCAGGGTGTACACCCCCACCTCCTCTGTACAACACTGGGTTACTTGTAGTGTAACCCCACACCCCGCAGCCAATTGCCCTCAAACGTGGAATGTGGCGCTGTTTTCTCCTCTCTACCAACCCCATCCGTCTACCACTACTTGAGAAATAGCAGCCTGTCCAACAAAAAGAAAATTCAACTTAAAGATACTACACCACCGGGGGAAGAAATCCTCAATTTCCGGACTTAAATACCCCACCCCCACTCAGACAACTACAAAAGAAGACCGAGGGAACTACTCAGCTCAGCCAGTAACGAATAAATCCACAGAACGGAGACATGGCACTAAGCAGAGAAGAGAGGTTCAAACAACTCGAGTCTTTCCCTAATATTACAGGATATATACCGTCAGCAGATAGGCACCTCTGCAGACAGCTTCTGCTCACTATACCTGAGATTGGAGAAATTGGAGACACTTGAAATAAAGCAGTGGTGGGAAAGCACCACATTGAATAAGTATTTAGAACAAAGGATGATCCCCAGAGGCCTAAGAATCATAAAGAAACCAACCTTCCATTCAAATAATGAAGAATTTCTGAAGAAATGGAACACCACATTGGACATATGCTCAAGTACCCTAATGAAATTAATCATAGAGGACAGAGAAGAATCCATGAGGATGATGGCCCAAGAAATGGAAGAGATCCATAGAAAAATCCAACCTCTGAAAAATCATGAGGACTTCAAAAGACTCGACACACTTACAAAGAATAAACTCAAAAGAACTGAAGAAGAAGTTATCGAGCAAAAGAGGAAGAAATTTAGAAGGGACATAGAGGACTATAAGAAAGATTACAGAAACTGGCAAACAGAGAGAACGGACAGAAGAAGGGAATATGTTCCACCATGGAGAGAAGATAAAGATAACACAAGATACCAACCCAGAACAGAAACAAGAAGCAGAAACAACCGAAGTCCATATCGACAGAAAAGGGAACAAATGTATCCCCCCAAATCCCGAGAAGAAAGAACAAGAAATCCACCCCATACACAAAAAGAGAAGAAAAAAGAAATATACCAAAAAGAAAGAACACTGATTGATAGTTTTAATAAAGGAGTGAACGACCATGAAAAGGAAGAATACAACACATCAGTTAACACCTTGATGAATAGGATACAACTGCAAGACATAGCCTGTAGAATATCAGACTCAGAAATCGAGGAAGACCCAGCAGAAGAGTACCTGGACCATTTTTTAGACCAGGTATACACGAATCCCCCACCCGATTACAGACAAGGGGCCATCCAAAAAACGACACATGCGTCATACACCAAAGGAAAGAGGAGAAAAAGAAACACCTCCACAAGCGAGGAAAGCGAGGGGGAAGAAAGGCCAAGAGAAAAGAAGAGAAACCACAACAAGAAAGAAAGAAGAGAGACGAAAAAGAGACATACAAGGGCATCTTCAACCTGAGCAAATACGAACTTACCCCAGCCGAACTAGCGGTCCTACAGAAGGGCTTAAAGTTCGCTCCCACGAATAAACTTAAAAAATTCAATACGTTTATAGACCTACACAAATTCATCCGTAAACTGACCTTGAAAAAACACTTCATAAAGAAGGAAAAAGAAGAAAAAGAAAAAGGAGAAGACATAAGGGAAAATGAAGGGAACCTGGAGAAAAACATCATACACACAGACTTAAGAATTAAGTCCGTGTTCTTTCCAAAACACCTGAAAGGGCCCTTCATAAAAACCTTTGAAAAACTGGTAGAAGCAGATCTGGAGAAAATACCAGAGAAGATCAAAAATACAGACTGGAACATTACCAAACAAGAAAAAGAAGCTATGGAGTCACTAAGGAAGAATGACTCCATAGTAATAAAACCGGCAGACAAAGGAGGAGGTATAGTGGTAATGGATAGAGAAACATACGAAGGAGAAGCAGAAAGGCAACTCAAGGACGAAACCACATACCAGAAACTGAAAATGAACCCCACAAATCAGTATAAGAAAGAACTAGAGAGACTATTAAAGTCGGGACTGGAACAAGGAATACTGAGCAAGAAGGAGTATGAATACCTCCTACCACCCAACCCCATTGTACCGGTCTTCTACCACTTGCCTAAAGTGCATAAAGACATGAATCAACCACCGGGGAGGCCCATAGTAGCAGGCATTGGATCGATCACAGCGTATCTATCAGGCTATATAGATAGATTCCTGCAACCTATTGTTATTAAACAAAAAGGATACATAAAGGAAACCACCCAGGTACTAAACATGTTAAAAGCCATAGAGTGGGAAGAAACCTTTCTCCTAGCCACCTGCGACGTCAAAGCCCTGTATACTTGCATCAAACACGAAGACGGGTGCAGAAACGTGAAAACAAGGTTAGAAGAGGACTCTAACATAAACCAGGACCAGACCAACTTCATTATGGAAGCCATCCATTTTATTTTAAACCACAACTACTTCTGGTATGGGGACACCTTCTACCGCCAACGCCAGGGGACAGCGATGGGGACGAAATTCGCCCCATCTTACGCAAATCTCTTTTTGGCGCAATGGGAACTAGAAGCAATTTGGTCAAACAACAGGTATGAACAAAACCTACGCCTATGGGCCCGTTATATTGACGATGTCATAATCATATGGAATGGGACTAAAACAGATCTAGAAGACTTCATAAAAAATATCAATAATAACAAAATAAATCTGGAGTTCACCAGCACGATCAGCAGTACCAACATAAACTTCCTCGATTTGGACATCTTCATAGAGGATGGCAAGATTGAAACAAAGACATACATAAAACCGACTGACTGTAATGGATATCTAGGGGCAACCAGCAACCATCACAAGGCCTGGAAACAAAACATTCCGGGAGGTCAGCTAAGAAGAATACACCGCAATTGTTCCAAACAAAGAGACTACAACATCCAATCAGAACAAATGATAGAAAAATTCGAACAAAAAGACTACAAACCTGAATTCCTGGAGAAAGAAAAAGATAGAGTAAACATGCTAAAAAGAGAAGAACTCCTGGTATATAAGGAAAAAGAAAAAGAAAAAACAAACCAGAATCTACTATTTCTATCGGAGTATTCCACACAAAGCAAACTACTAGAAGCCAGTCTAAAAAAACACTGGCACATTCTACAAGGCGATATAGAACTGAAAGACTTAATACCTCGGGCTCCACGCATTGTGTACAGAAGAACAGACACAATCAAATCAACATTGGTAAAGAGTCACCTGGACCCCAAACAGAACACCCTCAACCAGAGAAGCATTCCAAAAACTAAAGGGTTTTCCAGATGCGGTTTTTGCACAGCCTGTAAGAAGACAAAACCCAATGGCACAGGAATCATAAAAGAAGTAATATCAACTTCAAACCAAAGAACACACAAAATTAGAGACCGCATAACATGCAACACCGAGGGAGTGGTTTATATGTTGGAATGCCCTTAGAAGCTACAATATATAGGGAAAACAAAGAGGAAATTGCACGTACGCATTCAAGAGCACATCTGCAACATTATAAATAAAAAAACAAACCACAGCATCCCTTCACACTTCGCAGAGAAGCACAATAACGACCCAAGGTCATTAAAATTCACCGGACTCAGAAAAGTCGCAATCGATTGGAGGGGGGGAAATCAGGACGCAGCCCTAATCAAGGAAGAAACCAATGTCCAATGTCTTTAATGTTTGGAAAACAATCCAGCAACCTATAACTCAAATATGACATGAAACACGCAGGAGAACTACTGCGCCCAGAACAGCACATGACGGGGAATGCATAGAATATGGAATACGCCCACTGAGAACAAGCCTTCAAGTGAAAGCGGCGAATTCTGCCTGCAACCCCGCTTGCGTGGATGACGTATAACCACAGCTGATATTGAATACAAGAAGCCGGCTCATTAAGGGCGGAGGTGATGTCGCGCCTGAACACAATCAGACAGGCTGATACGACGCTCGGACATCCCGGAGGAAGGGCAGAAGTGACGCGTTTGATGTCACACACACACACCCGCCCCAGAGAGCCAATCACATCCCGAAGTACACGGAGCTACCAGTAACACAAGAATCTTTCTGACGCCCACTAAGAGGCGTTCCCTAATCAATCAAGGAACGTACAAGCGTACTTAAACTCCATACTGCAGGGGACAGAGCTACACGCAGCATCCTGAAGAAGCCTACCGGCGAAACTAGTCGATGTAAGTGAAGTTCCCCGCCTCAGCCGTTTGCGCAACACGGCAGTGACGGGTAAGTCTGCCGGCAGACCCCCTGCACCCTGGAATAAGGTACACCCAGAACACTTTCCATAAAGAAGGAAGATACACAGTGTTTGCTGGACAATACCGGTACTGGACTTTAAGTGTTTGTCCTGTGACCCCCCATCCGTTCTGTGTATGTGTACTGGTACTAGGTAATCAATTGTTATTATCATTTTTACTATATCAATTCAAATTTAAATATTTTTTATATGTGCATATATATTTTTAACATTCAGAGCATAAATCGAATGATTTTTTCTTTTAAAACTCTGTTAAATTAAATTGAAAAATAAAAATTATTATATTTCACATACACTGTATCTGAATCATTAATATTTTAGATGTGTGGCAATTAAGCGCAGGGTGTACACCCCCACCTCCTCTGTACAACACTGGGTTACTTGTAGTGTAACCCCACACCCCGCAGCCAATTGCCCTCAAACGTGGAATGTGGTGCTGTTTTCTCCTCTCTACCAACACCATCCTTGTAGCCACAATAAGCCTGGATTAGCGTGTAATTGACACGCATAGAAGTTCATGCAGGAGTTTAGTAAGCAAGCAAGCAGGCAGGTAATTGCGGGTTAATAAAGCGTAGCAGGCACAGTTAGTGGTAAATCCACGCAGCAGGGATTTGAGAATTGTGCTTAAATAGCGGGCACAGGTACACTCACTGCGTCTTGAGTAATGTGCCTCCGGGAGCTGCCTTGCGGGTGGCCTGTCAGGCAGATGCACGCCGAGGACCGGTTCCTGGAGACGGCTGGGCGCCGGGCTGCGTGCACAGATGGATACGGCAAGTTGCCTCCAGACGGGTAACGTAACGGCAGGGAATCCTGGGACAGAGGGTGAGGGCGGAAGTCCGTCACAAGTCTGCTGAATGAACTGGCGGTAGTGGGGCGGAAGTGGGGCAACGCGTTTCGTCTCCCAAAGCCACTGGAGACTTTTTTTTAAGCTGTGTTTAAGCCATTGCTAATGCTTCATATTTATAGGTCCATCCTTTGCAGGGGAAAGGGAATGAGCAGCCTGGAGGTAGCCCGGATTCAGGTAACAGGAGATAACCAGCAGGATCAGATTCAGGAATGAAGCGATAAGCAAGCAAAGTGAGAGCAGTTTCCAAGAACTTCTATAACCGGCCTGTTACTGGCCACTCGCAAGGTGATTCACAGGCGTTTGGGGGCATAACACCAGTGTTTTCCGGAGGTGTCCCAAAAAAGGCAGGTGTTCCCCAGCTGTTGAGAGGGAGGGCAGCTGACATCAGCAGCAGCCTCCTTCTCACCATAGCCTTAGCAGTGGGCTGCGAGCAGGGACAAAAATCATTTGATGGTGAGTCAGGCCTCAGTGTAAATGGCCCCCAAATATAACCTGGGTCCAAAGACCTGGCAATCCAACCCAGGAAATGCTCCAGGGGCTGTTCAGGGGCAGTTTCAACAGGTATCCAAGACCATTACGTCAATGGGTGAGCCCATACCCCCCGAGCGCAGTCCGAAGGTTGGCACAGGTGGCATGCAGCCTCCGCTGCTTTCTACTGTACTATTCATTGTAGGGAATTTTGTGGTTCCGTGCTTTGGTGGGAGCAGCTTAAGATCGTGAAGTTTTTTGGTAAAGGAGCGCTGGGTGAACTTAAACTAAAATATATATATATATATATGAAGTGGGGGAGGGGTGGCTATGAATATAATATGAATTTAATAACAAGTGGTACCTGGAAGAAATAAAATGGTTAATATAGATGTTTCCACCCTTTTGGGGAACAGATGATTTTTTTGTGCTTGTGGATATCGATACTCCCGGTATCGCTGTCCCTATTTTACCCTAATTTCAAAGTTGGTACCTTCTCTGTGTGACTTCAGGTTCCCTGTGGTGGTAAGGTGAGGGCTTCCAAGCGCAGAGTCTAGCTGGACCACACTTTCATGTGGCAGCCGCTGCGCCGATGCTCCGTCTTTGATACGGAAACCGGAAGTTGCCAGAAGTTGTGATACGGCCGCAGAGAGGTTGAAAGCGGGTGCAGGTGACAGCTTGCTGGGGGATCTTGGTTTTGGTCCAATGCGTTTTGTGCGTCATGCGCACTTTTTCAAGGATAAATGAATGTGTCAGCATTGTGGGTATTTATAGGGAAAACTTTATTAGTAAAAACGGAAGTTGTATTCCGGAAATGGGATAAAAATCGGTGGGAAGCGCATGTTTTGTCAGTTCCATTCTCATGGCTCAATATGTGTGCACAATCTAGAATGTTTCTTTTGACAATTTTGTTTTTATGGCTTATAATATAGGAAAATCTATTATTATTCCATAACTTTGGAATAAGAAAATATATATAAAAATTTATATAAAATATATATAAAACAGGTACCACTTATAAAAATGCGTTTAATTCTATTTCGATATTAAGACCTAATGGCTCCAATGTTTTCATGTTGAAGATCCATTTGGTTTCAGCTTTTCTTAGCTCTTTTACAGAGTCTCCACCTCGCCAATTTTCACTTATCTTTTGAATTGCTATACATTTTAGACCAGTTGGATTTTTATTGTGTTTTTCCAGGAAATTATTGGAGATGCTATGAGTTGTTAGTCCTTTGATGATGTTATAAATGTGTTCTGCGAACCTGATCTTGACTTTTCTTTTAGTTTGGCCGATGTATTGCAGTCCGCAATGGCATTCTAGCAAGTAAATGACTCCTTCAGTATTTATTGAGAGGTGTTCCTGGATTTTGAAGTTTTTATTTGTTTGATTTGATTTTAATTCTGTTACTGGTTTTGTGGATCCTTTATTGTTTTTACATGCCTTGCAATTAAGGCAACTAACGAAACCTTTGTTATGGGTATTGGTGGACTCAGTGTCAGTTTTAGTTTAACTTGAGACAAGTTGTTGCTTGATGTTTTTTTGCTCTACGATAGATGATTTTTGGTTTTGTAGGTAGTATTGGTAATAGAGCTTGGTCTAGTCTGAGTACATGCCAATGTTTTTGTATAAGATTTTCGATGACTTTGAAGTTGCTGGTATATTTTTCTTGTTGTTATATGTCAATAGGTCTTTTCTTAAAATTTTCTTGACATCCTCCAGTTGTTTTTGTAATAGATCTTCTTTGTATCCTTTCATTAGGAACTGGTTCTTCATTTTTTCACTTTGAGTTTGAAATACCTGGTCATCAGTGCAGTTTCTTCGGAACTGTCCTATGGGGATGTTTTCAATCCATTTGTTGTGATGATTAATTGTCAAGGGCAAGATATTATTGCCACTCACTTCTTTGACATGTGTTCTTGTTTTCAAAAGTTAATCTTTTATGAAGATTTCCAAGTCTAGGTAAATGACTTTTTCTCGAGTATGGGTTGTGGTAAATTCCAGGTTTAACTTGTTTGAATTGATGTATATGATAAAAGCTTGGAGCTGTTCTTCTGTGCCTTGCCAGAAAAAAATAATAATTTCCTGTACTATTCAGACAGCAGTGGCATTGGGGCAGAAGGAGCTATGCAGGTCCTATATACTGGACCTTCTTGTTTTCTCTTTCCCTTCACCCCTACCTCTGTTCCCTTCACCCCTACCTCTGTTCCCTTCCCACCCCTATCCCTCAATGTCCCAAACCTTTGGACCTCAGTAGCTGTCGCTGTTATCCCACCTCGACTCAATGTACTCCACAAGATACAGACTAGTCCCCCCTTATCATCCCACTCAGGGGCATAACTAGATATTCGTAGGCCCCATAGCAAAGTTTTGTAAGGGCCCCCTATTTAGCAACTGATGGAGACAAATGTATGTAAAACATATTACTTAGACAGTAAAGATGGGCCTCCTTCAGCTCTGGGCCCCATAGCAGCTGCACCCCTTGCACCTATGGTAGTTACGCCCTTGATCCCACTCCATCTTGCAATGCCTACCTTTCTCTCCCTAAATGTTAAGGTGCTAAATTCCCCTAACAAATGTAGACTAGCCCTATCCTACTTTTATAAGCAAAAGGCAGATGTAGTTGCTATCCAGGAAACAAACTTCATCTCCTCCAACCCCCCCTGCTCAAAGACCCAAATTACCCTACGGGTTACTATGCAAATGGCCCATTCAAACAAAATGGAGTCACTATCCTATTCAACAAACACTCATTTTTTGTCCTTCACTCCCAAATACCAGATAATAATGGTAGATATCTAATATTGGAAAAAAGGAGGGGAAAGACTCTCTTTTTGTCGGGGCACTCTTTATTTAATAATTTGTATGATAATGAAAAGAAAAGATTTTCAGAGTGATTTGTTTAAAGGGGACTCAGTAGGTTCCTCAAATATGCATGATACGTAATAATTTAGTGATACACAAATTGATATGTTCAGGGAATTATCCCTGATATGAGTATGTTATAGCTAAAATTACTTCTTTATTGTAATTCCTTAAAAATAAGCACTAGACATAGACACACAAACAAATAACACAAAAAAGATACTTGTACCCGGCAGGTTATAAATATTCGTGGGGTATGCTCCCTTTGATAAATGTTCAGGGAAGGGAAAATATGAGTAGTTTAAACAATAATAGGTACTAATGCCTCAAAGGCAACAAGGATTTTTGAGGGGGGTCTCCTCCCTAAGGCCCTTATTCTGATCGGTGCGGCCGGAGCCGATTATGCGGCCAGGACCGTGCATGCGAAACCCCGCCTTCCATACGGCTCGCCAACTCCGTCCGTATGCGGTAAGAAGCTGTCCGAACGGACCGCACGTGTATTTTACACGGAATACGCCTCCTCCATCTAAGGGAACCTCCCCCATCATTCGATGGTCGCAGACCATCGAATGCAGGACCGAGTGCTCCACCAGCTCCCGCAACCTCAGACCACACGGACATTTTGCCGTGCAAAAGCAGGGATCTGGGCGGGCAGCTGACATCCGGCGATGTCATATGTCCGCCCCCTACACGTGCGTCACGACTGCATTACCATACGTACGCCCAGCGTTTTCATGGGCACTCCCATGAAACGCGGGGCGTATGCATATGGTAATGAGCCCAAATAGCCCTTCACGCCCCTCTCCACCCCCTGTTCGGAGTGTTCACATATCATGCGGGATTCGGCCGTACGCCCCGCTCGCACATGCGCAGAGACGCCTCTGCACATGCGCAGACACAAAACATCGGCGGCCCGAACGCACGCGGATATTTCCGCACCGATCAGAATAAGGGCCTAAGTTGTAAGGAGAAAGAAAAAAGGGGGTAATGGGAAAAAGATGGAGGTAGTAGGCCAGACAAGTCTCCTAGGTGACAGTTCACCAACTATATATACCTATAGTGTGGCAGTGAATACGACTTTTCACAGCTAGGTCTCCCTAGCTGTTACTGGTCATATACCGCCATACCAGCTGCCACTTGATATAATCAGTGGGCTTTTGGAGGTATTGTGGGATGTCAACCTAAATCCCTGTTGTTCCCCTTGAGGTGGCTGCTGCCCAGCTCTGTATACCTGTGACAAGTTTAGGGGTTCAATGGTTTCCTACAGTGGGGTCACCCCCTCTGTGTACTAAAAAGGCCCAGGTTTTTTCAGCTTCCGTCAGCACAGAATTATGCTGTGGGGCTTCTTAGGTATTGCGGGTGAGCGGACCTCAAATTTTCTAGGGGTCCAGGGTGGATTGATAGGGGGTGGCTGCTGCCCAATTTGATATACCTGTGACAGTGTTATGGGAGTCAAGGGTTTCCTGCAGAGGGGTCACCTACTCATGTACTAGAATGGTCCAAAGTTCTGTCAGCTTCCGTCAGTGTCTTATAACACTGAGGGGCTTAGAGGTATAGTGGGTGAGCGGACCCCCTCACTTGTAGGTATAGGGGTTAAAGAGCAGAGAGAGGGGACTGGTGCGGTATGATGTCTCTAGGACATGTAGTTACTCAGGGGTTATAAATGTGTAGCATAGGTAGTTTTGTCCGTTCTAAATGAAAATGGACCACACTCTGTTACCCTGCTCTCAGTACCGGGAGGTTTAGAAAAGTATAGATGGCAGAGGTGGGGTAAGAAGAAAAACAGAAAAAAGGGGGGGGAAGAAGGGTTAAGGGGAGAAGAGGAGCAAAGAGGAGCAGACCCGGATTACCTCCTTGTTCACCCCGGGGGTCAGATCCAGGACCTCGCCCGGGTATGCTGCTGTAGCACTGTTGTGAATCACAGGTATTTGTGTACCGTGCGCCGGCTGCTGGGATAGGAGTGTGTCCCCGGGACCCGCTGTATCTCAGCGTGTCGCTGAGTCTCGGCAGTGTGTGTTCTTACACAGAAAAATGGAGATAGTGAACATAGTGTTGGTGAGAATTATAAAATAGAGTAAAAAAGTATATGGGCAGAATGTATGTATGATCTGTTTTATGTGCACAAAATGTCCACAAAACAGAGGACATAATAGTCCCCAAGTATATTGTGGAAGAACTTGGAGACAGAAGAAAGACATCTTAATATTGCAGTAAAATATTTGTAAGAGAGTTGGATAATTGATCACATGGGAGGAGGCTAATCGCTTAATGCTTATGCTGACATGCTCATAGATGAGAAAAAAAGGTTCGGTTATATTCCACTTGTAAACATAGCGACCTGTCATAGGGATTGTACCAGGTGTTGGAAGTAGGAAAAATGGAGATAGTGAACATAATGTTAGTATGAATAATAAAAAAATATAATATTTTTTATGTGTGAAAGAGTATTAGTAGTAATGATTATGAAGTGGATAGATATTTAGTGTACACTCGGTACATTGTACTGGTACTGGAGAGATTATTTGAAGTTTAAAGAATAGTGTAGTCGAGCGAGAGAGGTATAATGTTCCTAGGTATATTATTGGCCTTTAGGAGCCAATTGGAAAAAGAATCCCTATTGTTAACGAGAACTAGGGATTTTTGTAATAAGGGAAGACTTGACATGGAGAATCCAGTATGCTTTAGCGGAAGATAGGGGGATTCAATAGTTTTTGACATGGGAATTGTGTCCATTCTTATCTGTGGAGTTTTTTTACTCAAGAAAAGATCCGAATGTGTTGTTTTCATTCAGTCCCCAAGGGTTAGTGGTATTCAGTTCGAAGATCCATTTACATTCCTTCCTGAGGAGTTCCTTTGTAATGTCACCTTCTCTGAATCCGAGTCTTACACTTTCCAGGCTAAATATTTTTAAACCCTGAGGAGATCCTCCATGATTGGTCAGAAAATGTCTGGCTACCGATGTCAATTTCTTCATTTTGTGTGTGTCCGATTCAGCATTGCGGATGTTGCCTACATGTTCGAGGAGTCTTAATTTCAGTTTTCTGCTGGTCATGCCGACATAGTTCATTCCGCATGGGCATTCCAGACAGTACACTACCCCTAGTGTTTCACAGCTCATAAAGCTTTCGATTTTCAAAGTTTTCCTGAATCGATTGGTGACGGTGTTTTTCTTGGTAATGTAACTGCATCCCTTGCATTTGCCACATAGGAAGGTTCCAGTTACTTTTGGTCAGAATTTCGGGATTCTCTGGAAGTGGCTTTGCACCAGTCTGTCCCTCAAATTTTTGGCCCTCCTCCAACTAAATTGTGGACCTGTAGCGGTAATGGTGTCCAGATATGGGTCCATCTGTAGATTGGCCAGTGCTGTTTTATGATATTTTGAAGCTCCTTCCATTCATCACAGAAATTTGTGATGAATCTGGTTACTGATTCCTTGGTCTCTTTTTTTGTTTTTCGGAAAAATGAGGTCTTCCCGTTCCTCATTTGATGCAAGATGTTTTGCCCATTTAACTGATCTCGTACTGTATCCACGTTCGACCAATCTGTTGGTCAGTTCAATGCTTTGATCTAAAAAGATCTCTTTGGTTGAACAGTTTCTCCTTAACCTTAATAATTCTCCCTTAGATATGTTCTTAATTGTGGGAGGGAAATGTGCACTTTCTTTGAAAAGAAGGCTGTTGGTGGCTGTTTCCTTCCTGTACAGTTTAGTTAGGAGTTGGTTGTTGTCTGAACGGTAGATGGTGAGATCCAGGTAGGTAATCTGATTTCTGCTGATGCAATGAGTGAGTTTGAGGTTGAGGGCATTGCTGTTAAGTCTGTCAATGAATTGAAGGAGGCTTGTCTGGTCTCCTTGCCATATCAACATAATATCATCTATGTACCTTACCCAGGTGACAATTTTGCTTGTGTATATTTCGTTGTTATCTGAAAAGACGTGTTCTCTTTACCACCATCCGAGGAACAGATTAGCGTAAGTGGGCGCACATGCCGCGCCCATTGCTGTCCCTCGGATTTGCAGGTAATACTTGTCGTTAAAAGTGAAGCAGTTCCTTTCAAGGACGAATTGCAGTAGTGTTATTAAGAATTCTCCAAAATCATCAATGCCTTCCATAGTAAGGAAGAAACTGATGGCTGTAAGTCCCAAATTGTGAGCTATGCTTGTATAGAGGGACTCAACGTCCAGGGTCACCAGCAGTTGGTCCTCCTCAAGGTAAATGTCATGTATTCTGGCCAGGATGTCTCTTGTATCTTGTACATAGGATGGTAATGTTAAGACATGGTGTCTGAGATGTTTGTCAAGAAAAATGCTTGCTTGTTCCAAGAGGCCATCTATCCCTGATACTATTGGCCTTCCAGGTGGATTTGATAAGTTTTTGTGTACTTTAGGAAGCATGTAAAAAGTTGCCGTCTTAGGATATTCCACAGATAGAAAGGAGTGTTCACTTTTAAGGATAGTGCCTTTGTTGTAGGCCTCATTGATCATACGGTCATACAGAATCTTGTAATTGTTGGTGGGATTAAACATCATCTGTTTATAGCAGTTGGTATCAAGGAGTTGTCGATGGGCTTCTTTTATGTAGAGGTCTTTGGGCCATAAGACAATATTGCCTCCTTTGTCTGATGGCTTGACAATTACGTCCCTCAGAATGTGTTGCTCTTCAGGAGTTACATTGGAATTTTTGTTGGGCTTTTTTTGTATTGATAGTCGGTTCATGTCTCTAGAGACTAGCTCAAGGAAGATTTTAATCTCAGGGCTGAGATTTTCTTGGGGCATAAAGGTGCTTTTCTTTTTGTATATGGTTCGACTTGTTCTCCCTTCTGCATCTGCAGAGGGATCTTGTAGGTCTTCCAGGATTTCGATCATTTGTAAGTCTTGTTCTGTTAAGTCTTGTTCGGAGGATGTGCTCGGGGATTCACTTCTGTCGAGACTGGCTTGTTCCTTGCTAGCAAAGTATTTTTTGAGCAGTAGTTTGCGGCCATACAGGCGTAGGTCTTTTTCCCAGATGAAGCGGTAGAGTGGTGTGTTGGGAGAGAAGGAAAGCCCCTTACTAAGGAGTTTGGTATGCGCAGGTGTAAGGCATCTGTCTGTTAGGTTAATTATTGTTGATTGGCCTTCCCTGCTTACTGAGCTTTCCTCATCCTCAGGGACTGTCGTTCGGGTTGTTGAAAGTCCCAAGTTCTCCAGTCCCTTCTTTTTCTTCTGCCCTCTCCGGATCTTCCTCTTCCTTGGTTTCGTTGATGTCCTCTGCCAGATGGGCCTACCTCTAAAAAAGAGGCATTAGGTCTTTGAGATGCAGAGGGTGGTTCATCATTTTCTGAGAATTCTGTTTCAGAGGAACTATAATTGTAATTATAAGTGAATTTCCGGTTTTGATTGCTGTTAGAGTTTGTCCATTTGAAGATGTTCCCGTTAGAAAAGGACCTTTATGTCCTTTGTTTTGTGTGCATTTCGTGCACATAAAACTTATCATGTACATAATCTATTTATTAGAATCTTTATTTCCCCAAATACCATTGTGCCTTAAGCGCACTTTTCTACTTTGTTATTTTTATTTTACATACTGGATGATCCCTTCTCTTTACTAAGCATACACACCTGGGACACATTCCCACACTTTCCTCTCAGAAATCAGGTGGAGGTGATAGCGCTACACTCCCCCTCCCTCCTGCTGACCAACCAGCACTAGACTCAGAGATTACAAAACGCTATTTAAGAGCAATAGATATGACCATCCCCCACACACATTGAAAAAGCCTAACGGCGAAACGATCGTTTGTGGTCTGAAAGACGCTGACAGCAGCGATAGGGACACTTGGATTTCCAAGGACGTCCCGACCGATACCTCCTACTACTCCTCACGCCGCTCACACTGTCTCACAGGACGCGGCTGACGGCGGGCAGGAAGACACACTGCTGAGAGCCGGCGCGGCTGACAGCGTGTAAGAACACACGCTGCCGAGACTCAGCGACACGCTGAGGTACAGCGGGTCCCGGGGACACACTCCTATCCCAGCAGCCGGCACACGGTACACAAATAGCTGTGATTCACAACGGTGCTACAGCAGCATACCCGGGCGAGGTCGTGGATCTGACCCCCGGGGTGAACAAGGAGGTAATCCGGGTCTCTTCCGCTTTGCTCCTCTTCTCCCCTTAACCCTTCTCCCCCCCCCCCTTTTTTCTTTTTTTCTTCTTACCCCACCTCTGCCATCTATACTTTTCTAAACCTCCCGGTACTGACAGCAGGGTAACAGAGTGTGGTCCATTTTCATTTAGAACGGACAAAACTACCTATGCTACGCATTTATAACCCCTGAGTAACTACCTGTCCTAGAGACATCATACCGCACCAGTCCCCTCTCTCTGCTCTTTAACCCCTATACCTACAAGTGAGGGGGTCCGCTCACCCACTATACCTCTAAGCCCCTCAGTGTTATAAGACACTGACGGAAGCTGACAGAACTTTGGGCCATTCTAGTACACGGAGGGGGTGACCCCTCTGCAGGAAACCCTTGACTCCCATAACACTGTCACAGGTATATCAAATTGGGCAGCAGCCACCCCCTATCAATCCACCCTGGACCCCTAGGCAATTTGAGGTCCGCTCACCCGCAATACCTAAGAAGCCCCACAGCATAATTCTGTGCTGAGGGAAGCTGACAAAACCTGGGCCTTTTTAGTACACAGAGGGGGTGACCCCACTGTAGGAAACCATTGAACCCCTAAACTTGTCACAGGAATACAGAGCTGGGCAGCAGCCACCTCAAGGGGAACAACAGGGATTTAGGTTGACATCCCACAATGCCTCCAAAAGCCCACTGATTATATCAAGTGGCAGCTGGTATGGCGGAATATGACCAGTAACAGCTAGGGAGACCTAGCTGTGAAAAGTCATATTCACTGCCACACTATAGGTATATATAGTTGGTGAACTGTCACCTAGGAGACTTGTCTGGCCTACTACCTCCATCTTTTTCCCATTACCCCCTTTTTTCTTTCTCCTTACAACTTAGGGAGGAGACCCCCCTCAAAAATCCTTGTTGCCTTTGAGGCATTAGTACCTATTATTGTTTAAACTACTCATATTTTCGCTAAGCTTCATACATAATTATTCAGTGTTATATCTACTAAACTTAAAGATACTAATATTGTACATGCTCTCTCTGACTTATAAATCTTATTGATTGTGACCAGACTGACTTATTGATCAAACACTTATATGCTATGTGATACTGCCTCTAGGGATATCACTGTGTGCAGCCAGAACAGATATTCAAATATGACCTCAAATGGGGAGACTGCAACTTTGTTAGCATTACAATTGATACGTTAGCTACAACAATTTTTCCTTCCTGAATACAATCCACTTTGTTGATTACTTGTGGCAAAGTGATCATTAGATATCCAGCTGTTCAGAAGGAACGCATTCCCTGAACATTTATTAAAGGGAGCATACCCCACGAATATTTATAACCTGCAGGGTACAAGTATCTTTTTTGTGTTATTTGTTTGTGTGTCTATGTCTAGTGCTTATTTTTAAGGAATTACAATAAAGAAGTAATTTTAGCTATAACATACTCATATCAGGGATAATTCCCTGAACATATCAATTTATGTATCACAAAATTATTACACATCATGCATATTTGAGGAACCTACTGAGTCCCCTTTAAACAAATCACTCTGAAAATCTTTTCTTTTCATTATCATACAAATTATTAAATAAAGAGTGCCCTGACAAAAAGAGAGTCTTTCCCCTCCTTTTTTCCAATAACCTATGTTTACTCTCTAGGGAGCACCTCCACATCTTTAATTTAAAACAAGCTTTCTTACTTGTACCTGTACCTACTTATATATATACATATATTCAAATTACTGCTCTTATTTACACCTGTGCACTGGTCTATCCCCACATCCCCTCTTCCCTGAAAACAGATATCTAATATTGACTGGTCTCCTTGAGGACAAACTGACAACTATTCTTTGTTTATATGCACCTAATTAGAACCAAATTTCCTTTCTACATAAATTGTTTCTCCTTATACGAAAATCCTCTAAAGGTTCCTTAATAGTACTTTGAGACTTTAACCTAGCCCTCAACCCCAAATTGGACAAATCCCAACAACCCACATCTCGCTCCTCCCAATTGTCCACCCCACCCCATCCTTATCCTTTTGCAATCTCCTTCTAGAAATTGACCTGTATGATATCTGGATGACTACTTACCCAACTGACCGTGACTATACCTTCTATTTCCAAGTACACAACACATACTCCAGAATTGACTACATCCTTTGCGATAAATGGATTTTACAACACACTAAAGTTGTCGACATCCTGCCTATCACTTGGTCCGCCCATGCCCCTGTTGTATGGAAATGGAATTTAAACCCATCCAAAAGCCCCCCCGAGACCATGTCGACTTTTCCCACACCTTTTAAAAGACCCTATATCCAAATATATTATACTTAACTCCATTAATAACTACACCGCTAACAACTCCCCACAGGACACCTCTATCACAAACCACTGGTGTGCCTTTAAAGCGGTCTCGAGAGGAGCAGCTATACAAGCAGGTGCCAATCTCAAGCACAGAGCCCTTAAAACCCAACAGACCTAGAGATCAAACTAACAGCGCTTGAATCCCAAAATAATACTACTTCCTCTAGATCCTTTAAAAAGGATATCAAGTGTACGAAGCCAGCTTCAAAAACTACTTCTCGCTCGTACCCAATTAGCCCTCAATTGATTAAGGCATAAATTCTAACTCTTTAGCAATAGATCTGGCAGAATGCTTGCCCGAAAATTACGCACTCAACAGGCTAGAAATAGCATAAAACATCTTATCACCCCAATAAAGAAAAACTTATAAACCCCAAGGACATAGCAAACCAATTTGTACAATACTATTCCCAACTATACAATTTATCTTCTGACCCCTCCACGCCTCAGCCCTCTAAAGAAACAATTTCCCCTTCTTGGACAAGGTACAGATTCCCTCCCTCACCCCGGAACAACTAGACTCCCTCAATGCCCCTTGGTCTCACTCGGAGATACAGTCGGCCATTAAATCACTACCTCATAATAAAGCCCCAGGCCCAGACGGGTTTACTACCAACTTCTTCATTACATTTAAAGATCTTTTGACCCCATACCTGACAGATCTCTTTAACGAGCTCTCTTATCTAGGCTCCTCCCCCCCCAGAATTACTAGAAGCATGCATAGTGACTATACCCAAACCAGGAAAAGACCCGGCCTTCTGCCAAAACTATCGCCCTATAGCACTACTAAATTGTGGCATCAAACTGTTTGCCAAGTTGATGGCACTCCGCATCAATCAATTCCTCCCGTTGCTGGTGCACCCGGACCAGACAGGCTTTGTGCCTGGAAGACAGGCCCGTGACAATACCAGAAGGGTATTCAATCTAATTGATTCCCTGGCTGATGAACAGGACCTCCTTCTCTTGTCCCTGACGCTGAAAAAGCATTTGACAGATTGAACTGGCAATATATGCAGGAAGTGCTATCGCGCTTTGGCTTCAAAGATCGGATTTTCACATCGATCAAGACACTTTATAGCTCTCCCTCGGCCCGGGTGTTCAGCAATGGTTTCCTCTCCGATCCTTTCAAGATCACTAATGGCACTAGGCAAGGCAGCCCCCTATCCCCCTTAATTTTTGTTCTCTCTATATAACCACTAGCCATTACCATACGTAACTACACTAACTTCCCTGGCCTGCAGATAGGCCCACTCCATCATAAACTAAAGTCTTTTTGCTGATGACGTATTGCTCTTTGTGACTAATCCTACTAGAACGCTACCATTCCTTCATAGTACACTGACTTCATATAGCGCAGCCTCTTATTATAAGCTTAATACCACCAAAACTGATGCCCCTCCATTTAATCTTACCAGATCCCTAGCCCACCTACAGTCAACTTATAAATATAATTGGCAAACAGATTCAATAAAATATTTAGGTACTGTATCTATATCCCCCCAAACACAGCTAATGTCTTTAACGTAAACCTTACTCCTCTCCTCGCTACCCTAGACACTCTATCCAAATCCTGGTTATCATATGATATCTCCTGGATGGGATGCATGGCAGCCTTTAAAATGTCTTTACTTCCTAAACTAATGTACTTATTCCGCACTATCCCCTACACCTTCCCCAAGAGATCTCTACAACTTGCCACCTCCATGATGACAAAGTATATTTGGTCATCCAAACCCCCAACTATGGCCCGTTGTCATTACCTAAGGCCTTCGGCGGACTGGACCTACCCGATTTATTTCACTACCATTCAGCATGACTCTTGGCCCCAATTAAATATTATATGGAGACTAATTCCCCTACAAGTTGGATAACTATTGAACAAACTGCAACCCCCCACATTCCTCTATCTGACCTAATTAGGATCCTAAAACATGTCAGGCCCGCTCAAACAACTTTACTTCCAACCACTAAAGCACTAAAACTCTGCAAGCAAGGGACCAACTAATAGCCAACCTACCGGCCTCGACGGCCAATATTTCCAACATCTCTATCATTACCATAGCAAAACTAATGCCTAATCTCAATTTAAAAATATGGAGGTCCTGGGGTGTTATCACTCTAGGAGATCTGTTAGATGCCTATTCTCTGATCCCCTTTTCTACCCTGCAACGCCAATTCTCATTACCCTCATCTGAACACTTTCACTACCTACAAATCGCACATTGTTGGAAAACCCATTTAGCTTCTTACTCTACTCCAGATGCTGTATCCCAATTAGTACTCTCCAGACCCTTCTAGACAAGCACTTGAAGAGACATCTCTTTCTGGGTCAAAACTCTGATAACCCCCACAGATTTTTCCAAAACGTCCTCCCATATGAAATGGGAAGCAGACTTGGGTAGAACATTTACCTCCAAACAGTGGCGTCAGATCTTCCTTTCCTCATACGTAATGTCCCGTTGCTTAAATCATACAGAGATGCATATCAAACTTATTAAGAGACTCTATCTGACCCCAGATCGTCTACACACTTTCTGGCCTTCTTGCTCCAGCCAATGCTGGAGGTTATGTGGTTGTGTAGGTAACATATATCATATTTTGTGGTCATGCCCCAAAATTCTGCAATATTGGTCTGAAGTTTTCACCCTAATTTCTACTGTTCTCAAACTAACTATCACCCCGGACCCATCCACTGCATTGTTCCACATCTACCCCCAAGAAGTAACACCAGAGAAAAGGTTTTTTCTAGGCCACATTCTCTTTGCCGCCCGAGCTAACTTATCCCAGCAATGGAAACAACCTACCCCTCCATCTCTGTTGCAAGTCATTTTGAAAACGAACCATCATTTCCTTATGGAAACAAATTTCGTCCCGTTTTCCCCCGCACCCACCTCCCCCCATATACGTTGGTTACTATGGCACACCTACGTTACAGAAGGAGAGGGTGCTAAGTTCTTTCCACCCACTTCTCTTACAGACCCACTTCAGTTCAGTCTAAATGAACCCCCGGAGGCCCAACAACAATAGGACCATTCCTATGTATAGATATACTCTATGGTTATAAATGCCTAAATAGTGCACTGTGATTTGATCCTTAAATATTGTATTCTGTCAACTGTTTTAACACTAATCGCTCTATGCAGCGACACATACTGTATTGTACTGTATTTTGTTTGTACTTTGATATCCATACTCCCCCCCTCCTCCCTGAATGTCCCCTCTTTCTTTTTTTGTACCCCATTTAAAAACTACAGTATGCTACAATAAAAATGTATTGATGGAAAGAAAAAAGACAAATAAAGTGTAAGAAAGCACACACTGCACACACTGCACATGTTGTACATGAATCAATGATTTCAGAAATACCGCACTATGCTTTTGTTATAGCTGCAGAACCCTTCAGAGTTACTGTAAGGGATTAAATGGGTTTTCAGAAAACTTGTCTAAGAAATAGTTGTAAACCAAGGATACAGCCTTGAGACACAACATTTTAATCAGTAAATACTGTATGGTCAGTGTATTCAAGGTTATCTGACCCTTATTTATTTATAGCATCAGCATTTTGTAATCAGTAACTGTTTCAATGCAGATATGAGTGGGCAGAGCTGGCTGTCTACATACTCACATAAGTGATTTCTGCCATGCTGGAGCGGGCTCTCCTGGAAAATTTCTGGGCATACCACTGGGCAGGTGCACGCAAGTGGTGTCTCCAGCGTGCACCACCATTAAGCAGATTCAGTGCTCCCCCCCTCGTCGCTCCAACCGTCACCCCGGTGCTTGCATTTCTCACCCAAACGGCTGGTCCCCACTGCCGTCTGGGGCCACTCGTGAGTGCTTGGGCGATCGTGTGTTCAGGTGCCCGAATGTAGCCCCAGGGGAGCAAGGGCCTCTGCATAAGGCAGTGGCTGACCCTTCTGTGGTGAGTATTTCTGGGGCAGGACAAACCTGCCCTGGTAGGTTTGTCCTGCCCCAGGAAAACCCACCACTCAAGGGGTTAAATGTAAAGACAGACAGCTTGATTCTTAGTTTTTTCTTTTACTAACATGTTAGTTCTATTGAATATGGGATGTTGCTATGGGCAACCAATCAATATCTAGCACACTCTAGAACAGTGATTTTCAACCTTTTTACCTTGCGGCACACTAAATAAGATTCTAAAATTGCCAAGGCACACCATGAGATCCCCACAGGGCAAAAACTTTGGCCCCCACAGGAAAAAAAAACAACCTATTGGCCCCATATAAAAACAAACACACTGGTAACTAAATAAAATACATTGGCCCTTCACATGAAAAGAAGAGACCAGTAAATAACAGTTGAACTGGTTATTGCTGTAAAATGGTTTGGGCATCTTTAAATCTGGGGGCACACTTGAGAACAGCTCAAGGCACACTAGTGTGCCACGGCACAGTGGTTGAAAAACACTGCTCTAGAAGATAACAGAATCTGATTGATTGCTCATAGCAACATCCCATCTTCAATAGAACTCCTATTTTATTAAATAAACCCCTTTGTTAGGAATATGCAAGAAAGAGGAAGTAACTACTGTTTGCACCTGGACAAACCATGTTGCAATGCAAGGGGTGCAATACATACATTATTTTTGCATGTGGGGTAAATACTATCTGCTTTTGCAAGTAGACCACAAATCCTGGACAGATATATTTTTACACTGCAATTTATATTTGAGTTTGGGCAGGGACGTCGCAGGGTCGCCGCCAGCTTTATACACAGTGCCGCAGGTACTCCCGTGGCACGGACGGACCCCCCTGTCCGCTCCCCAGACAGTGCAGCAGGTACCCCCCCGGGCACCGCGGCACCCCCACCCAACTCGCCTGGGGCGCACCGGCCCTGGCTGTGCTGCCCTTCTTTGTGACCAGGATGCGGCCGCTGGTCGCTGTTTGGTGACGTTGGTCGGGAGCAGCTGCAGCGTGGATGGAACCTGCATGGAGCGCCCACCCCCCATGGTCAGGAGTGTTTCCCCCTGAGGTGGTAGCGTTAGCACCCCAGCCCCTCCCCCCGCAGTAGCATTAGCACCCCAGCCCCCCCCCAGTAGCGTTAGCACCTACTCCCCCCCCGCGCTTCAATATTGTGTCCCCCCCAAGAAAACATCACATACCTGGCACTGTGCTGGCTAGCTGTAGAGCTACACCAGGCTCTGCCCATGCCTGCTGGCTCCTCCAGTTTATCAGGTGGGGCTGGCTGCCGGGCTGCTGCTGCTATGAGGGAGGAGGAGGAAAGCAGAGGGGAAAACGGTCACAGGGTGGGCGGCATTGCAGACTGCTCTGTCTACCCTTAATCTAGCAAAAGGAGAAGAATGAAAAGGATGTCCTTGATGGGTGCACCTGAATGGTCTTGGTTAAAATGTAACCTTTAATAATTGTATTAAAACTCAGCGAAATATGACAAACACACATGTAACATCAAAATTGTGAATACAAGAGAAGGATAGGTGTGCTTATTAAAAAACGGTGGCTCACTCTTGCGCACAAATGTTCAATAAATGATTGTATTTCACAGGTTATTTTTATGTTGACCCACGTATGTCAATTAAACGTCAATACATGTTGTACTCATGGGGGGTGTCCCAATGGGAGGTTACTGATTTGCTTATATCATCAGAAAGGAAAAGGGGAGAATTCACTCTCTTTTGTACCCCAATCTGGAGAGAGATACTGCTGGTACAGAGTAACAATTTAAAGGCAGTAATTACAACTGACGTGAACTCCTTATAATTTGATCTGAATGTTATAGTCGGTGAGTGTGACCCGAATGGTAATGTGTCACTCTGTCGACTATCACATGTTACACGCTCATCATATGTTAAATATGTGTGGCTATAGTGAGTTGGAGTGCGCGTGTCAAAATTGCCCCTGTGTCGCTATACCTAGGAGCTCTGTGGCTCTATGTGATAATCTGCTGTATTTCGCACAATCTCAATTTTATGGTTTGAGATCTATGCTAGCATGTTCATGATCATGCTGTAAGTGTCACAGGCAGTGGTGCAAGTAGAATTTTTTTCTTGGTGGTACTGATAGCCTCCACCAAAAATGGGTGTGGCCATGTGTCATGGGGGGGCGTGGTCACACAAAGCTAGTGGAGTGACTAAATGACAATAGTGGCGTGGCATCAGGAGACAGGGAATGAGAAACAGGGAATGACTGTTGGTGGGTTGGCTCTTGCTTGGGGGAGAGCCGGGCAGCTTGTGCTTATAATAGTGGCGCCTGCTCTTCATGCTGTCAGCGCTGCTGATGCCTGTCAGTGTGACAGGCTAAATCAGCAGTAGCCGGTAGCTGCATACAGCACCTATCATAACACTGGGTGGGCGGGCTGTGGATACAGCACCAATCATAACGCTGGGTGAACAGGCTGCGGGTGCATTATATTTAGACTTAAAATAAAAATAGAATTGACAGTGGGTAAGTGGTACTGCGTACCTGCAACATATTTCTTACAGGTACTCCGTACCATGCCGTACCCCCTTACTTGCAACACTGGTCACAGGTGATGGGCAGGCGATTTACTGCTGCTTCCCTCCACACTACGGTTACAGGTAGCCCCCGTGTTATCGCTTTGAGTGTGGACTTTGTTCCCAAAGATTTGTAAAGGCAGCACTTATTGGGTGTACATATTAGCAGTGATTCCTCTTATTTATATAGGATCTAAGTAGCTTTATGAGGTATCCTGCTATGTCTTATGCAGTCACGATTCAAAATAAGAAGTTTATATTGGCATGTTCATAGTCATGCTACACATAACACAGGGGGGGAAATTTACTAAAGGAAATTTGTAAAAAATAGGTGTATTTGTATTTAGAAATACACTTATTTTTGACATTTACTATCCCGAAAATATGGCAATTCGTATTCGTATTGATGTGCTATCAATACGAATACGAATTGCCGTATTTTCGGGATAGTAAATGTCAAAAATAAGTGTATTTCTAAATACAAATACACCTTTTTTTTACAAATTTCCTTTAGTAAATTTCCCCCAGGGGGTTAGGTGGAAGATTCACTGTATCTTCTCTCTGAATTAACATTTTTTTGCTACAACTCTACAACCAGAGAGAAGATACAGTGAATCTTCCACCTAACCCCCTGGGGGAAATTTACTAAAGGAAATTTGTAAAAAAAAGGTGTATTTGTATTTAGAAATACACTTATTTTTGACATTTACTATCCCGAAAATACGGCAATTCGTATTCGTATTGATAGCACATCAATACGAATACGAATTGCCATATTTTCGGGATAGTAAATGTCAAAAATAAGTGTATTTCTAAATACAAATACACCTATTTTTTACAAATTTCCTTTAGTAAATTTCCCCCAGTGTCAACTATTCTCAGATGTAACACCCAATTCACGGTATCTGTACTGGACAGGTCATAAAATTGAGTTATAATATACTCAATGAATTGATACATTTGTTACTTTGAATTAACATTTTTTTGCTACAACTCTACAACCAAAGTAACAAATGTATCAATTCATTGAGTATATTATAACTCAATTTTATGACCTGTCCAGTACAGATACCGTGAATTGGGTGTTACATCTGAGAATAGTTGACACTGGGGGAAATTTACTAAAGGAAATTTGTAAAAAAAAATAGGTGTATTTGTATCCAGAAATACACTTATTTTTTACATTTACTAACCCTGAAAATACGGCAATTCGTATTCGTATTAATGTGCTATCAATACGACTATGAATTGCCGTATTTTCGGGATAGTATGGGGGAAATTTACCAAAATGGATTCGTAGAAAAAAGGTGTATTCGTAGGGAGAAATACACCTTTTTTTTTACGAATTTGTATTTTTGGGATTTACAATCCCAAAAATACAACAATTCGTAGTCCTAAAGATGGAACATTCGTATTTGTATTTACAAATACGAATGTCTACACCATCGATAGGATACGACAGAAATCACCATTCAAAAGAATGGTGGTTTCTGATTTACTAAGCAGGGATTCGGGTGTTCGTTTTGTTTTTTTGCAAAGACCCTTACCTGGACTACGTCGCGCTGGGACAGGTGAGTATGGTTTCCTTCCACAGCTTCCCAAATGGATTTCGTCGGATCCGGACGGCGACAGCGACGGTCGACATGGAGGAAGAAGATGACACAGGACCAGAAGACGTCGACACAGGACATCAGGGCTACGAACGGAGAGAAGATAGGTAAGTATTAGTATGTGTGGGCTTTGTGTGTAATAAAGTTTTATTTTAAAAGTGTATCAGTGTGTTTTGTGCACTATTTTTTTAACTGTAGAACTACAAGTGCCAGCGGGCCCTTTAATGCCCAGCAGGCTGGGACTTGTGGTTCTCCAAGTCCCAGCTTGCTGGGGAGGCTTGCTGGCACTTGTAGTGCCACAGTAAAAAACAATAGTTTTTTCTATTTTTGACAACACTATCAGCTCGATGCCCACCGCCCAGGGGCATCGAGGACAGCACCAGGCTTCAGCCTGGTCAGGTAAGTCCTGGAGGGGGGGGACCCCTTTATTGGGGGGGTCCCACTCCCCCAGGCCCCCTGGCCAGGCTGACTGGTCGGTAGGGTTAATGCTTTGGCCGGGGGGACTTGCATAAAAAGTCTCCCCCCGGCTGTGGCATTAGCCTGCCGGCTGGTTGTGCCTGGGGCTGGTTCTTGAAATACGGGGGACCCCTAGTCATTTTGTCCCCCGTATTTTGGGGACCAGCCCCGGACCTGGAGCCTGGGGCTGGTTGTTAAAAATCGGGGAGCCCCTATTTGTCGGGCTCCCTGATTTTTAATTACCGGCCCCGGCTCCTTCAGCCTGGTGCTGGTTATGGCTGTGCGGGGGACCCCACGCCATTTTTTTTTATTATTTATTTATTTTTCTATTTTTTTTACACACCGCAGCCTGCACGGATCTGACTTGATCCGTGCAGACTGCTAGAAATAATTCGTATTAGCAGCCGTATACACGGCCGCTAACAGGGGCGGATCCAGGATAAAATGACAGGGGGGGCACTATGATAAAAGAGGGTTTAGGTGGGGGAGGGGCGGTGTTAGTGGTGCCGGTGTACATGCTAAGAGAGCGGCAGAGAGAGGGTGGGAATGGGATTAAAAATAGGCCCTGGCATTTAAAGTACACAGGCCCACCATGGTGACAAAAGTGAAGGATGTAATTTTCGCACGCCGAAGGCGCGCTCCGGAAAATGTGGTGTGGCCACTCAACAGGGGGCATGTCCTTGAGTGTAGTGTACAACATCATATACAACTTCTACACATTATGCAACAAAATACTAGACCCCATTATACTTGCCCCTTACACATGATGCCAAATGGAATGAGCCAAAATTCACATAATGCCACACGGATTGAGCCAAAATTCAAATAATGCCACATGGATTGTGTCAAAATTCACATCAAGCCACACGGATTGAGCCAAAATTCACATAATGCCACATGGATTGAGCCAAAATCCAAATAGTGCCACATGGATTGTGTCAAAATACACATAGGCCCTTATTCTAAATCGGACGGTACGGCCCGCGTGCGGCCGTACCGCCGATGTTTTTATTCTGCACATGCGCAGAGGTCAATCTGCGCATGTGCAGCCCCCTTCGCCGCAGACGGATTTCGTCCGCCGCAAAGGGGGCGTATAGGGGCGTGAGGGGCTTCATACCCTCATTTCCCTATGTGTACGCCCCGCGTTTCATGGGCGTTCCCATGCAAACGCGGGGCGTATGCATGGTAATGAGGGTATGACGCAACTCATGGGGGCGGAAAGCTGACGTCGCCGGATGTCAGCTCTCAGCCCCCATGCAAGCTATCACACGGACGATTGTCCGTGTGGTCTCAGCTTGCGGGAGCTGCTGGGGCGTGCGGACCTGCCTTCGATGGTCGACGACCATCGAATGCAGGGGGCAGCTCCCACCATGGTGGAGGCGTAGGCCTCCACCATTTTTATGCGGATCGCCAGCCGTCCGTGTACGGACGGCCGTGGCGATCCGTCTCGTGGGCGGGGATTGGTTTGTGCGGCCGGAGCACCGTGTGCGGCTCCGGCCGCACCAACCAGAATAAGGGCCATAATGCCACACGGATTGAGCCAAAATTTACATAATGCCAAATGGATTGAGCCAAAATAAACATAATGCCACACGGATTGAGCCAAAATTCACATAATGCCACACGGATTGAGACAAAATTCACATAATGCCACACGTATTGAGCCAAAATTCACATAATGCCACACGGATTGTGACAAAATTCACATAATGCCACATGGATTGAGCCAAAATTCACATAATGCCACACGGATTGAGCCAGAATTCACATAATGCCATACAGATTAAGCCAAAATTCACAATACGTTTCATAAACAGGAACATTGTCCACCAAAGGCGCACATTAAACAATTACACCATAATGTCCATTACACGTTAAGTTACACACCATTATATCCATTATGTATTATGTCAAACACCATAATGCCTATTAAAAATTATGCTACATAAGTGCTGCTTATCTACATGCTCATTGCCAAGGGTTCTATGCTCATTGCCAGAGGTTCCATGCTCATTGCCATGTGGGATTACATGCTCATTGCCAAGGGGAATACATGCTCGCTGTAAATGGGGGACAGCCGCCAGGCAGAAGTGATAGCCACTGACAGTGGCAGAGCCTGGCTGTATTCAGAGCACTGCAGGTCCAGGCTATTTGAAAAAATACCCCTTTCACACCAGAAAATGCATTCCCAGGTTGGCCCCTTTTACACCAGCCTAGTCCCTGCATTTTCTTGTGTGAGGCGGAGAGAAAACCACCCCTCCCCCTCATTAACCAGTTATCTTATTTAACCAGCTATATCTTCGGAACCAACTGACCCATTTACATGAGACAAGTATCATATTGAAGAACTTTTGAGTGGGCTTTGAATGATTTTGGTCCAGTGAAACATGAACGTTTGGTTCCAGAGTAATCTGCCCTCAAAGAACATGAACAGCCATGAAATTACATTTAAAAAAAAAAATAAATTAGTTTACACGTAATATCTCTGGAACCGATTGACCGATATGGACCAGCCTGGTATCATATTGAAGGCCCAGCGATTTGGAATTGAATGAGATCAACCACACTATCAGCTCGATGCCCACCGCCCAGGGGCATCGAGGACAGCACCAGGCTTCAGCCTGGTCAGGTAAGTCCTGGAGGGGGGGGACCCCTTTATTGGGGGGGTCCCCACTCCCCCAGGCCCCCTGGCCAGGCTGACTGGTCGGTAGGGTTAATGCTTTGGCCGGGGGGACTTGCATAAAAAGTCTCCCCCCGGCTGTGGCATTAGCCTGCCGGCTGGTTGTGCCTGGGGCTGGTTCTTGAAATACGGGGGACCCCTAGTCATTTTGTCCCCCGTATTTTGGGGACCAGCCCCGGACCTGGAGCCTGGGGCTGGTTGTTAAAAATCAGGGAGCCCCTATTTGTCGGGCTCCCTGATTTTTAATTACCGGCCCCGGCTCCTTCAGCCTGGTGCTGGTTATGGCTGTGCGGGGGACCCCACGCCATTTTTTTTTTATTATTTATTTATTTTTCTATTTTTTTTACACACCGCAGCCTGCACGGATCTGACTTGATCCGTGCAGACTGCTAGAAATAATTCGTATTAGCAGCCGTATATACGGCCGCTAACAGGGGCGGATCCAGGATAAAATGACAGGGGGGGCACTATGATAAAAGAGGGTTTAGGTGGGGGAGGGGCGGTGTTAGTGGTGCCGGTGTACATGCTAAGAGAACGGCAGAGAGAGGGTGGGAATGGGATTAAAAATAGGCCCTGGCATTTAAAGTACGCAGGCCCACCATGGTGACAAAAGTGAAGGATGTAATTTTCGCACGCCGAAGGCGCGCTCCGGAAAATGTGGTGTGGCCACTCAACAGGGGGCATGTCCTTGAGTGTAGTGTACAACATCATATACAACTTCTACACATTATGCAACAAAATACTAGACCCCATTATACTTGCCCCTTACACATGATGCCAAATGGAATGAGCCAAAATTCACATAATGCCACACGGATTGAGCCAAAATTCAAATAATGCCACATGGATTGTGTCAAAATTCACATCAAGCCACACGGATTGAGCCAAAATTCACATAATGCCACATGGATTGAGCCAAAATCCAAATAGTGCCACATGGATTGTGTCAAAATACACATAATGCCACACGGATTGAGCCAAAATTTACATAATGCCAAATGGATTGAGCCAAAATAAACATAATGCCACACGGATTGAGCCAAAATTCACATAATGCCACACGGATTGAGACAAAATTCACATAATGCCACACGTATTGAGCCAAAATTCACATAATGCCACACGGATTGTGACAAAATTCACATAATGCCACATGGATTGAGCCAAAATTCACATAATGCCACACGGATTGAGCCAGAATTCACATAATGCCATACAGATTAAGCCAAAATTCACAATACGTTTCATAAACAGGAACATTGTCCACCAAAGGCGCACATTAAACAATTACACCATAATGTCCATTACACGTTAAGTTACACACCATTATATCCATTATGTATTATGTCAAACACCATAATGCCTATTAAAAATTATGCTACATAAGTGCTGCTTATCTACATGCTCATTGCCAAGGGTTCTATGCTCATTGCCAGAGGTTCCATGCTCATTGCCATGTGGGATTACATGCTCATTGCCAAGGGGAATACATGCTCGCTGTAAATGGGGGACAGCCGCCAGGCAGAAGTGATAGCCACTGACAGTGGCAGAGCCTGGCTGTATTCAGAGCACTGCAGGTCCAGGCTATTTGAAAAAATACCCCTTTCACACCAGAAAATGCATTCCCAGGTTGGCCCCTTTTACACCAGCCTAGTCCCTGCATTTTCTTGTGTGAGGCGGAGAGAAAACCACCCCTCCCCCTCATTAACCAGTTATCTTATTTAACCAGCTATATCTTCGGAACCAACTGACCCATTTACATGAGACAAGTATCATATTGAAGAACTTTTGAGTGGGCTTTGAATGATTTTGGTCCAGTGAAACATGAACGTTTGGTTCCAGAGTAATCTGCCCTCAAAGAACATGAACAGCCATGAAATTACATTTAAAAAAAAAATAAATTAGTTTACACGTAATATCTCTGGAACCGATTGACCGATATGGACCAGCCTGGTATCATATTGAAGGCCCAGCGATTTGGAATTGAATGAGATCAACCACAAGCTTCTGTGATGCCAGGGGGGGAACTGGCAGCCGTTGGGACTGGTGGGTGTTGGAATTGACGGGTCCCATATTATCCTATGGGGAAAAAACGTTACAGCTTTGCCAGGCGATATCTCTGGTTCCCGGGGGGCTAGAGACACGGGGCTGGGCTCGTTGGAAAGCCCTGGTCCTCAGCTCCCCCCCTGAATCCGCCACTGGCCGCTAATACGAATCATTACACCATCGGAGGGTTACAAAGCAGTCGTATCTGACTGCTTTGTAACTGATCCTCCGGAACACGACTTTGCATACGACTTAAACAGTCGTATGCAGTCGTAGGGAAAATACCAATACGAAAAACTAGGTTTTTCATATTGGTAAATTTCCCCCTAAATGTCAAAAATAAGTGTATTTCTGGATACAAATACACCTATTTTTTACAAATTTCCTTTGGTAAATTTCCCCCAAAGTGTCAATTCAGTAATGGACCTTATGGGGGAAATTTACTAAAGGAAATTTGTAAAAAAAATAGGTGTATTTCTATCCAGAAATACCCTTATTTTTGACATTTAGGGGGAAATTTACTAAAGGAAATGTGTAAAAAATAGGTGTAAAAATAGGTGTATTTGTATCCAGAAATACACTTATTTTTGACATTTTCTATCCCGAAAATACGGCAATTCGTATTGATGTGCTATCAATACGAACACACATTGCCGTATTTTCGGTATAGTAAATTTCGAAAATAAGTGTATTTCTGGATACAAATACACCTATTTTTTACAAATGTCCTTTAGTAAATTTCCCCCTATATCCAATATCCGTAACTTTTTGGTGTGGTCGGTATCAGCTTGGGTGCGATTAACCCCTGTGTTACCGCTTTAGGGTGAGCTGGATTACCAGGGATCCTAATCATATGTCTCACTGTAGTCCAATAATCTAATAAATGTAGTGTTTACAGTGGTTCCTCTCAATTAAGTGTTGGCTCTAGGAGGTAACCTGCTGCGTATCACACATTCATAGAAACAATTGTTGCTCACACTGACATGCTTTTAAGTGCATGACATTACAGGGCTCAGTATCATGCTGCCGTGGCTTCCCCGTATAGATAGATGGGGTCGGGAGCTGATACTGGACACTTTGAAAATAGAATAACCTGGAAGGGAATACATAAATCAAAATGCAATTTTAATAATCAGAGTACGCAGGAGTGAGCGACACCGATAGCCAGCGCGCGCTTCGCCTCCAGCTTTTTCAAGATTGTGCGAAATACAGCAGATTATCACATAGAGCCACAGAGCTCCTAGGTATAGTGACACAGGGGCAATTTTGACACATGCACTCCAACTCACTATAGCCATACATATTTAACACGTGGGGTGACATTTAATAGAAAGAGAGTTTTTCGCACTTTTTAAAATCGCACCATATGGCCGCAAATCTCACTTTTTTTCACGCAGTTTTCATGTGTAAATGGCATATTTAATGGGATGTGCATAAGCGGATAAAAAGTGCGATATAGTGCGATTTAATGCAATGTGGTGCGAGATTATGACACAGAAAAGTGCGATTTAATGCGCCGGTCATGTGCGAGTTTTGGACCAACCGGAATGCGATTTACAACACTGCCTCCGCATGCCAAAGAACCCCCTAACCTATTGGTCCACCTAAGTCCCCTACATTATGCATCACACCCCCTATATAAAGGGGCACTGGCACCATTTTAATCTTTGATAGGGAGTATGGAGCATGGAGAGGAGAGGAGCGATCGATTGGAGTGAGAGGACAGACCAGTGGAAGGGGAGTTGTAAGAGGCAGCAGGGGGCCAGTCACACCCAGCACTACCAGAGGAGCCAGGGGGAGAGGCAGCAGAGGTATGCTGAGAGGAAGCAGTGGCAGAGGGAGAGGCAGCAGTGTAGCAGGCAGCATGGCCACAGCAAGGCTAGCACAGGCTCCGGAGGAGCAGTCCCAGATGGAGGAGGTGGAGAACCCTCTGGCATCGCCATCACAGTCTTTTACCCAGGATGTGTTCATCACCCAGACAGAGGAGGCCCACATCTCAGAGGTCGACTGGGGTGAAGTGGGGGAAGATGGAGGTGAGGAGGAGGAGGGGGAGACTGGCCTGGAGGAGGAGGCGGACATGGCCATGGAGGAGCTGGAGGAGGAGGGAGATACTGGCCGCACCCAAAGTGGCCGCAAGGTCAGATTCACGTATGAAGAGAATGTTGCATTAGTGAGGGCCATGCTACCTGTATATGACCGGCTGTTGTGGAAACACCATCATAAGTCCACTGCACAGCGTAAGAGGGCCATGTGGCTGGCCATTACTCAGGCCGTCAATGCAGTGAGCAACCACAAGCTCACTGTCCAAAATGATATTAAGCGGCACCTGAAGGCCAAAATGAGCGCTGACATCAAAGAAGCTACCCGCACTGGGTGAGGACCTGCAAAACAAGTATCGGTACTTATGTAGTATCTGGGCTGCCGATTTTTTGATTGTATGCCTTAAGTTAAGGCATACAATCAGATGCGATGCGATGCGATATCGCATCGCATCGCATCGCATCCGATATCGGATGCGATGACCCGATTTTTCCATAGGAATCAATGTTAAAATGATTCCTATGGAAAAATGGGTCCTTTTCATACCCCTACTATCCAAGTGGGCATGGAGTTGGATATAAACCTGTGGCGAGCGTAGCGAGCCACCGAGCCCGAAGCGTGGCGAGCGAAGCGAGCCCCGCGAGGGGACGGTATTCGTCCCCTCGCGGGGCTCGCTTCGCTCGCCACGCTTCGGGCTCGGTGGCTCGCTACGCTCGCCACAGGTTTATATCCAACTCCATGCCCACTTGGATAGTAGGGGTATGAAAAGGACCCATTTTTCCCATTGAATTCCATGTTAAAATGGACTCAGTCCATTTTAACATTGATTCCTATGGAAAAATCGGGTCATCGCATCGCATCGCATCGAATCGCATGGTCGCATGCGATGCGATGCGATCTCCCGATCCGACCCGATTTAGAAATCGGCAGCCCAGATACTACATAAGTACCCAAGTATCTTTTACCAGCTATGAGAAGAAACTGAGGAGGATCATACCTCCCGAGGTGCTTCCTGGCCTCCATGTGGCGGATACTGATAGGCCACCAACGCCACCCTGCGCTGGTAAGTTGAACAAATGTACAACTGACCCGTACATTGCAATGTTTGTTACATCTAATGCTGTCTTATAATGTTAGCATAACAATAGTGCTGGTGTGGAACTACATATCCCAGCAAGGTCATTATAGATACATGTAATGCTCATACATACAATCTGTTCATTATGCTGGGCCATGTAGTTCCACACCTGCTGCTTTTCCACAAATGTACACCAGGTTATGTACCAGCTTAACATGGATGTGAGCCCACACTTTTAGGTCTCCTGGTGGTATACCATAATCGCCTATATACCAAACATATCATGCCAGTCCACAGTCCAATGCAAGATTTTTAATGTCACTCAATAAGTTTTGGTACTTGTGTAGTTTCACGGCGCCACCGCGTGCACAGTCTCTCATGAAACTTGGCAGCTTGCCAGACTCTGTGTTTACTGTGCGCGTGCCGCTCTAGATGTAATGTACGTTATCAGCATAGCGCAGGCAGCAGCAGCGCGCACTGCCCAGCGCTGACAGGTCATTGTGGTACTTGTAGTTCCACAGTGGACACCCCGGCACACCGCTAACGAACGGGCCTTCACCCCGGCACACCGCTATCAAAGGGGGTGTCCCAAATGTGGACGCTAAAATTTAGACGCTTTAGCGTCTAAATTTACACTCCCTGCAAACCACTAAGAAGGGGGTACCTAAATTTAGACGCTAAAGCGTCTGAATCTAGACTCCCTGCAAACCGCTAAGAAGGGGGCACCTAAATTTAGACGCTTAAGCGTCTAGATTTAGTAGGGTGTAGGGGTACATAGGGGTGCACTGTGCAAAACACTATTAAACCTGTTCAAATTGACACCAGGCGACGTAACAGCTGTCGACCTTCCAATATCACATCACCCGGAAGCGTGGCGAGCGGCGGCGGTATGCGTCCTACGACCTTTTCATACCCCCACTATCCACATCGGCGTGGAGTTGATTTTATAAAGTGTGGCGAGCGCAGCGAGCCACCGAGCCCGAAGCGTGGCGAGCGCAGTGAGCCCCGCGAGGGGACGCACATAGCTTCACAGGTATGCACGTCCCCTCACGGGGCTCACTGCGCTCGCCACGCTTCGGGTACGATGGCTCGCTGTGCTCGCCACACTTTATTAAATCAACTCCACGCCGACGTGGATAGTGGGGGTATGAAAAGGTCGTAGGATGCGTACCGCCGCCGCTCGCCATGCTACGCGGTGGCGTGGATAGTGGTGCTGTTTCAGGAACACATTCACATTGGACAAAGAAGGAAAGGAACTGCTCAGGGGGGAACGCACTAAAGAAATAGAGTCGTAAAAAATAACTTTTAATACATCATAATTAATAATCCCACAATTAACTTGAATGGGAGTACAGCGAAAAATGAAAGTTTAAAATATTAGACATACACACACATACACACAATGTGCACAAAAAGACAGGGAATCAGTGCTTTAAAAATGACACTTACGTCCTGACCAAAAATTATGCTCACAAGATAATAGCCAAAGATGTGGTCTTTTTTTTGATCACGGAAAAAATGTGTGTGGCCCTGTTCAGTAATTAATCTCCAATTAACCAGTGTAAATTTCTGAATTTAATTCAACCTTTTTGTAGTGACACTGCCACCTTCTGGTAGTTTTAATGACAAGGTATAAGTGGTTCAGGGACCTTTCTCACTAAGGACCTCTGATACACTATCCTATTGCACCATCTAGTGGTGATTTTAGGAATATTATACAACTTTTGTCTGATGCATAGGATTTTTCATAACCTTTTATTTGGCAATCCAGAAAGGCATAGTTGTAACACAATAATTAGGGTTTAAACACTTTGGAAAAAGAGGAGAAGGGACCATAAAATAAAGAGAACACAGATTACTGAGGGCTTTCCTGAGACCAAAAAGCAAGGTGCTCAGATAAGTGTAGTAGGCTGAAAATCGGAGTTATAATTATCTCCTTAAATTTTTATTCAGCAAAAATGAGCACAGTTTCAGGGCATCTGCTACCTGCTTCAAACTAGGTGTATAGAGTTTGACACCTAGGATGGTCTGATAGCGCCCTTAATAAACCAACATCATTTCATTAATCATTTATCAGGCTAGTGAGCATATTTGGACAGTCAATAACCGACACTAGTCTTTCTGGATTGCCAAATAAAAGGTTATGAAAAATCCTATGCATCAGACAAAAGTTGTATAATATTCCTAAAATCACCACTAGATGGTGCAATAGGATAGTGTATCAGAGGTCCTTAGTGAGAAAGGTCCCTGAACCACTTATACCTTGTCATTAAAACTACCAGAAGGTGGCAGTGTCACTACAAAAAGGTTGAATTAAATTCAGAAATTTACACTGGTTAATTGGAGATTAATTACTGAACAGGGCCACACACATTTTTTCCGTGATCAAAAAAAAGACCACATCTTTGGCTATTATCTTGTGAGCATAATTTTTGGTCAGGACGTAAGTGTCATTTTTAAAGCACTGATTCCCTGTCTTTTTGTGCACATTGTGTGTATGTGTGTGTATGTCTAATATTTTAAACTTTCATTTTTCGCTGTACTCCCATTCAAGTTAATTGTGGGATTATTAATTATGATGTATTAAAAGTTATTTTTTACGACTCTATTTCTTTAGTGCGTTCCCCCCTGAGCAGTTCCTTTCCTTCTTTGTCCAATATGCTATATGCTTGACTGCCGGGAACAGCACCCCCTCTAGTTTATTCAAGAAAATTTGGGGTTCTCTCTATAAAAAATATCTTTAACTTCGGTGTGCAGGAGAGCAACAGGCTTCCTAGTGGAGCCACCACACGTTACAATTGTTCTCTGTTAAACTCAGTTTCTCGCACTCCTAGCACCCATCAGAATTATACTCTCTTAAATATTTCCATGAAACCTTAAAAATTGTATAAGAACAACCTTTGTGTCCCAGTATCAATATTGATTAGGTATTACAACTTTACCATGTCTCAATTTAGTCTCACCAGAGACCTGGCAGAAAGAAGAGACAAACTGAAGAACGATATTGATTCCTTATTCTCGAACAGTGAAGACATAACGGACACCTCCTTAGGAGGATGGTCCGATGATTTGTTCGCCCTCAAAACAGCTCTTATGAGGCAGAGCAAGACCTCCTGGAATAGGAGCACTTTTGATAGTTACCTTAAAAACCATCTTATACCCAGGGGTCTCAGACCTAAAGTGTTTCCTGCTTTCGAATTAGCTAACGGAGACCTGAAAAAAGAATGGGAGATGGTGCTATCTAATTGTTCAAGAGAATTGATAAAGATCCTCATGAAACATGATGATTTAGTATTGTCACAACTGAATCAAGAGATTACCCAATTAGGGGAAAAGCTCAAAAACTTTGAGAGTAATGAGGCCTTTCTGAAAAGATATGACAAATATCGTAAAGAAATTGAGACTTTCGAGCAAGAAATTATTGAAAGAAAACGGAGGAAATTTCAAAGGGACAAGACTGATTATTCCCTGAATCAAGTGTTTAGGTGGAATACTAAACCACGCCAAATCAGAGGTAACACCAACACACTGAACTTCAGTAGCTCTGAGATTGAAACATCAGACGGGGACATATCGGATAATCAATCTTCCCAGTGGGATCACAGGAGGGTTTTTTTAGGTCAAAATCAGACCAGACAAGATCACGGAGAAAGATCAGGAGGGGGAAGAGGAGGTCGAAGACGAAAAAGAGAGGCCCTAGACTGGAAAGGGGAGCCGAGGGAGAGAAGGAGGTACCAGAATTAAATAAAGCAACAGAAACAACAAGGGAGGAGGAGGTAGATTCCTTACGCATTATCAACCTCACGGATAGAATACTTACCAAAGATCAGGAAACTATCCTGAGTAAGGGTCTATCCTTTTCCCCTGCATCAGACTTCGATCGTTTCGAAGTCGAAAAAGATCTTCAGCTATTTACACGAAAAATTCTATTAAGAAAATTCTTCTGCAAGAAATCCATCTCAGGAGCTAATGGCGGAACACAAGCCAATGATTCAGTTTCCCTCGATGCGGAAGATCATATAGCTGTACAAATTCTGGAAGACCTCGAAAACGAAATTGAACAAGAAATACCTCTCACCTCAATCCCAAATAGCAACAGGATAAAGAAGAAGTCCACCTTTTTTCCTGATAGCCAAATATGTCCAGCTGTACAGATCTATCAAGAAATGGTATCCCAAGACCTGGATGACCTTATGAGGAGGAAGAAGGGATTAAGGGATAATATCAGCAAACAGGAAAGGTTGGCATTGTCTGAGATAGCCAAATGGGATGATGTAATTGTAAAGGCATCAGATAAAGGAGGCAACATAGTCCTTTGGCCCAGACCCATGTATTTGGAAGAACTAGACAACCATGTGAACGATACTACCTGTTATAAACGACTGATTTTTAATCCAAGTAACCTTTTCACCTCTCAGTACAATAAGATCGTACAAACGGCCTACTCCAATAATATCATTTCAAAAAACGACTTCGAATTCCTCAAAATGGAAAAACCTAAGACCCCCACCCTGTATTTACTCCCTAAAATACATAAAAATGATAAGAAACCTCCGGGAAGACCGATTCTGTCAGGTATGGGGAGCCTGACAGAAAAGGCCAGCATCTACGTTGACCAACATCTCAGAGAACACGTACTTGCATTACCGTCTTATGTCAAAGACACGACAGACGTGTTAAATAGACTGCAGAACATCTCAGTCAACCCTGGAGTCTGGCTGGTCTCCTGTGATGTAGAGAGCCTGTACACCAGCATCAACCATGAGCTGGGTGTGCAGGCGGCTCGATATTTTCTCAACATGGGAACCCGTTCTGACTTTAATGAATTCATTTTGGAGTTACTGAACTTCATACTCACCCGCAATTTTTTTGTGTGCCAAGAATCCCACTACCTCCAGGTTAGGGGGACGGCAATGGGGACAGCATGTGCCCCCACCTATGCCAACCTCTACCTGGGGTGGTGGGAGAAGGAAGTGGTTTTCCAAGAGGCTATGGAAAAATACACTGAAAACATCCTTATGTACTTCAGGTACATAGATGATGTCCTCTTCCTATGGGAGGGTGATCTGGGACACCTGAAGGAATTCCTAGCCATTCTTAACAACAATCAACTAAACCTTAAGTTGACATCAGAGATGAATCAAAGAGAGATCAGCTTCTTAGATCTAAAAATTCGGATCAATGAAGAAGGTGTCATCTCCACTGATCTTTATCGTAAGAAAACCGCTACCAACAGCATCCTCCATTCCGAAAGTTCCCACTTACCCTCAACCATTAGAGCCATCCCGAAAGGGGAACTAATGAGGATCAAACGAAACGTCTCTGACCCAGAAACATTCCAAATGCGAGAAAAAGAACTGCAAGACCGTTTTAGAAGAAGAGGTTACAGTAAGCGACTAATAAAAAAGGCAACCAAACAAGTGGAAACCTTTTCCCGCGAAACCCTTCTAAAACCAAGAAAGAAGAACAACTCAGACTCCATTCGATTCATAGGAACCTTCAATGTGCATTGGAAAGAGATCAATCAGATTCTCCAAAAACATTGGGATGTCCTAAAAGTAGATAAAGATCTCAACACCATCTTACCATCAAAGATACAAACATGTTGGAGGAGATCACGCAACATCAAGGATCACCTGGTCCAGAGCCATCTATCTAAGATATGTGAACCCAGATCTAACAGAAAAGGCTCCAAGAGCTGTGGCCATTGTAAGGCTTGTAAGTATATGATTCCTAAAGAAGATTTTGTGGACAAAAACTCAAAAATCTGGAAGATCCAAAGCCTTATAACATGTACCACTGTGGGCACCGTATATCATCTAGAGTGCCCATGTGGGAAGATTTATATAGGCAAAACATCAAGGCCTCTCAAGACTCGCATCTTGGAGCATGTAGGCAGCATAAGAAACGCTCGCACGGATTCTCAAAAATTCAAGAACATTACCTCTGTGGCCAGGCACTTCCTACGAATGCACAATGGAGATCCCAACGGTCTCAGAGCATTTGGAATGAGACACATCAAACTGGGTATACGAGGCGGAGATCTTGATAAACAACTCCTACAATTCGAAACCAAAATGATTTTCCTTTTGGACAGCCTCTTCCCGAAGGGACTGAATGAGGCGAACAGTTACACATCTTTTCTTTAATACGAAACCTTCAGCTACACATCTCTTCTTTAAGTACTAAACTCTCAGCTATATGTACTGAGACAACATACCCCCACCATCTTCTCCTTCCTCCCTCATGTTCATATGATTTCTCAAATGTGGAAGAATTTATTCCTGAATCCTAAAATATATGTATGACCATAACACTCAGTTAGTGTCGAGGAAATACGGAATATGCCACTATTATAACATCTGCTAAACAGTATGGCACGATTATTCCTCCACATACAACCATGATCACAATTGCCAAAATGTTATGGTATCGCCATCCTCCCATGAACCAAGCTCCCTACTATAAACATCCATTTCTCCCGTGATGATGATTACAATTTATTAATATACTTACCAATTTTTTCAGGGAGTCCTCTGGATGCGTAAATACCTACAGGAGAGAGGAAGAAAGAGAGAAAGTGATAAAATAATGATGTAATATGCCACCTAAGATCTATTTTTTATGAAGGTATATAAGAACCCATATAATTTCTCTCCCCCTTTCTTTTTCATTCGAAAAGGAAAAAGTAATGGGATTCTTTTCCTATCTCTTGTTCTAGGATAATCCATTACAAGGGTCCCTTCACTGTATTCTAGTTAGTTTTGTGCTACTATATGCCAGGTGCTGACGCCTAGAAATTCCAACTTCATGAACGATGAGAACAATATGGATGATCAATTATCGTCCATTCACACCTGGATTACTCAGGATAACACCAGCACATTACGTCGATAACCAAGTTACACTATATACACTAATGACTATTTCAGATTATGAAACTGTAATAACAGGTTTAAAATAAGTCTAACACAATTAAAATAATGTAATGACACTATATACACCAATGACCATTCAGATCATAAAAATGTACTCACAAGTTTGAAACTATCCTTACACCAAGATACCCCAAAACCCCCTTTTTCTTCCCCCCCTGGCACTTGTTTTATTTATTTGCACATTTTTCACATGGTTTTGCTTTTAAGTTTGTCACTTACCTTCCTCTTTCCCTCCCCATCATCCCAATTTTCCTACAATCTGATAGCATTCGCTATATCACAGCACAACACTTCCAATTCATACACTTATCTAATCATAATTCCTAATTAAAAATACATCATAATTTATCATGTCACTATCAATCACCATCTAATACTCACCTATCATCACCACTTTTAGGTGATGATCACCAGATCATAAACATTTGATCTGACCTTAATCACTATCACAATTCTCTATTATATGTCTTTTCATTTGTCACTACTTATTTGGCCCGTTTATTTAGATTTATAATTAAAATGATGAATGGCTCATATACTCTACAGCCAATACAGCGCTACTTTCTGATAGTGCAATAGTATCAAAACCATCCAGGTATTTCTTGGATTATCTGAATAGCATACAGTCAATATGCAATAATGTATTCTAGTGTAAATAAGTGAAAATATTAAAGACATTTCTTGCATTATACACTATGCTTGTTACAGGGCGGGGGCTCCGTATGTATTGATTCCCTGGTTCAATATATTAACGCTAGGCTGATTAAGGGACAACTCTATTGAAGCTATCCAGACATACCCTGGACCATCAAGTCGCTATAGAGCCAAGAGACAACAATGTATTTCAATGCAAATATGTATAAATATCAATAATACACTTTGCATTATGTACCATGCTCGTTACAGGGTTAGGGCTCCGTATGAACTGACTTCCTGGTTCAGTGTTTCTGACTCCAGGATTGGCCAAAAGACGATCATGTGCGCTATGACGCACAACATGGGAGCCAGATAATTCTGGGAGACCATGTGACCTCTAGGATTGCGCCGAGGAGATGATGCGATACGCTGGTCACGTGGGGCGGGACGCCGACCACGTGACCCAAACAATGCCCACATGATCTGACGCTCACAGCTGAGCTGAATGAGACGTCAGAACGGAGGGGAGACGTACACAGAGTAATACGCATAGGCGATTGGCCTATCTAAACACATGACAATAATCCAGGCATGCCATTGGTGGGGCAATATCAATAAATAACGATCAGCTGTGACACACAGGTTGGCCTTGACAAAGCTAAGCGAAACACTAGTGTCGGTTATTGACTGTCCAAATATGCTCACTAGCCTGATAAATGATTAATGAAATGATGTTGGTTTATTAAGGGCGCTATCAGACCATCCTAGGTGTCAAACTCTATACACCTAGTTTGAAGCAGGTAGCAGATGCCCTGAAACTGTGCTCATTTTTGCTGAATAAAAATTTAAGGAGATAATTATAACTCCGATTTTCAGCCTACTACACTTATCTGAGCACCTTGCTTTTTGGTCTCAGGAAAGCCCTCAGTAATCTGTGTTCTCTTTATTTTATGGTCCCTTCTCCTCTTTTTCCAAAGTGTTTAAACCCTAATTATTGTGTTACAACTATGCCTTTCTGGATTGCCAAATAAAAGGTTATGAAAAATCCTATGCATCAGACAAAAGTTGTATAATATTCCTAAAATCACCACTAGATGGTGCAATAGGATAGTGTATCAGAGGTCCTTAGTGAGAAAGGTCCCTGAACCACTTATACCTTGTCATTAAAACTACCAGAAGGTGGCAGTGTCACTACAAAAAGGTTGAATTAAATTCAGAAATTTACACTGGTTAATTGGAGATTAATTACTGAACAGGGCCACACACATTTTTTCCGTGATCAAAAAAAAGACCACATCTTTGGCTATTATCTTGTGAGCATAATTTTTGGTCAGGACGTAAGTGTCATTTTTAAAGCACCGATTCCCTGTCTTTTTGTGCACATTGTGTGTATGTGTGTGTATGTCTAATATTTTAAACTTTCATTTTTCGCTGTACTCCCATTCAAGTTAATTGTGGGATTATTAATTATGATGTATTAAAAGTTATTTTTTTACGACTCTATTTCTTTAGTGCGTTCCCCCCTGAGCAGTTCCTTTCCTTCTTTGTCCAATATGCTATATGCTTGACTGCCGGGAACAGCACCCCCTCTAGTTTATTCAAGAAAATTTGGGGTTCTCTCTATAAAAAATATCTTTAACTTCGGTGTGCAGGAGAGCAACAGGCTTCCTAGTGGAGCCACCACACGTTAGGAACACATTCACACCTGCAAAATCATACACCTGAGACAGTAATGAGATTTTTTAACTATTAACTGTTTTTTAGTTAAATATAACGAAGAATAATGCAGAAAAAATGATTCCAGAACAATATATATTTAATGTAAATAACAATAAAATTTAGAAAAAAGTCATGATTAAGAACAGGAAGCAGCAGCTGTTGCATCATCACCACCACTTGCAGAGGAATCAGCTGCTGACGTGGATGCTGTCGGCTCTGCGTCGTCATCTTTGTCAACTTGGGGGAGCAGGGTCAGCGCATACAGGATGCGCTTAAAGGGGTCCTGTGCGCCTACACTCTTCCTCCAGATAAACTCCTGGAGGTACGAGTCCAGGTGATGGCGCGCGGTCCCCCTTTGGTGCTTATTGCACCACTTGCATCTACCCCATAACCGTTCAATGTTCTGGGTGTGGACCCCAGTGTCAGGATCCACAAAGTGGTACTTGTGGTTCACTTTTGCCTGCTCCAACTGCTGCGTGTTATACGCCCTCCAGCAGTCGCTGAAGATGGTGGTACCCGGTTCCACGTTGGCCTCAATGGCAGCCATTAGAGTGCTCGCATCCCGCCGCTTTACTGCAGTGATGAAGCACTGGCCTGTCTCCCTCAAGATGCCACTGAAGACCCACTGCTGGGGCAGCATGCGTCCAACGTTGCTCTTTTTCTTGACGTAGAGGCTCTCGTCCACATCTACAATGGTACCTGGCCCTCCAATGCGCTGCTGAGGCTGCGCTAACAGGTCCACTGTTAAGGCCTCCCTCATCAGATTATTGTACAAGACTGTTATCTTCTGAGAAATGTTGAGCTGCCTGTCACAGAATTTGATTCTGGTCAGCTCTTCAGCCCAGCAGTACACAAAGCGGATCAGGGTGACAAAGCTCAGATGAGACCCCCTGAACCACTGTTATGACCTGACGCTTATTTTCTTGCGGCAGCTGCAGATATGACAGCGCTACATCCGCTCCCTCACACTCAGCCTCATGGGGTGGCCATTGGGGCAGGTCTGGGTGTGTGGCTGGAATTGGTGGGCCTGCAGGAATGCCATCGCCTCCTCCTCCATCTGGGGCAGACTGAAAATAGTCAGGTTCGCCATCGCCATAGTCAGGTTCGCCACTGGCATCATACACTTCCTTCTCTCACACAATCCTACTACTGACTGACTACGCTAACTGCGTACCACTCTGACTGACTACGTTACGCTGTCCGCGCGGTAATAAACACAGACTGTGCGCGTGAAGTGCTAAAGCGTCTAAATTTTAGCGTCTTCATTTGGGACACCCTCTTTGATAGCGGTGTGCAGGGATGTCTAGTTTAGAAGCCCCGTTTGTGTGCCGGGGTGTCCAGTTTACATGCTGCCAGCGCTATGCTGATAACGTACATCACATCTAGAGCAGCACATGCACAGTAAACACAGAGTCTGGCAAGCTGCCAAGTTTCATGAGAGACTGTGCGCGCGGTGGCGCAGTAACTACACAAGTACCTAAGTTTTAATAATTTTCATAAATGCTGCCCATGCATGGTCCATAAAGTCTGTCCATCTTTTCCTTTGCAGATCATCCGTCCCGAAGTGCAAACGCACCGCAGGGCCCCTGAAAACATGGCACAGAAGCAGAGGCTGCAGGTAAGGGGAAGCAAAAAAGCACCATTACACATACACTACACACACCCATTTCACATACACAATTGGCAACATTACATTCATGTCCGGGTGCCACATGGCTACGGAAATGAATGTAATGCCAACCAGACATCACTCTTATTACCAATGCTACCATGACATGAAGTCACATGGTACATGTGTACGTACATAATACCCATTGGTATGTGACATAACCCTCAGTATAGCTTAGTCACATCTAACTACACATAAACTGCACTATTATGCTTCAATACTTACCATTTTCTATGTATCCACAGGACAATCACAACTAGGGCAACACCCCACAACATCATCAGAAGTGGTTGAGGAAGATATGGAAATCATTCTACAGCCGGTGGACTCCTGGGCACCTGAGGAAGAAAGCATGCCGCCATCAGAAACTCAGAATGCTGCAAGTGTGGTGACCCCAAACCAACCCACACATACCACATCGAACCACACACCAATTACACCCACAAAAATTGCAAACTCATTGCATATTTTTAAAACTAGGCAGCTTGAGTTTATGGAGATGCAAAGTCACCAAATAGGTAACATCCAAGGCTACATTCGTAACTTGTTTCAACAAGTTAAAAGATTAGGCAGCAGTGTCCGTATTGCTGTGGGCACACAAGTGCGGATGGCTACTACCCTAGTCACCCGTTTGTCCGAAATAAGTAATGGCATACGGGAGCATAATACTCATATTGCCACCCTTACTGAAACCATTATTGGGCAAAATCAAGCTCTAACTGCGCAATCAAATGCATTAATTGGTATGCAGGCACAAATTAACCATATGGACCTTAATTTGGTAGGGGCACCTACCTCTACTGTTAGTAGTGTGTCTAGCACACCAGTGAGTGGCTCACCCACTTCTCCCCTACATCAGAGTGTTAGGACCAGGGGCGGCCTGGGCTGGCCTGGGCTCAGGTGCCAAGGGAGGGTGTGCGCGTGCTCAGCCATCTCAAAAATAAAGCATTTTAAAAAGCATTTATTATCACATTTATGGGATATTTTGTACATGTATATTTTTGCATATTTTTTGTCTTTATCTTTGAACATATATGTACACATTGTTCATGTTTGGCCACAAAAAAAAGTGGCTTTTGTTGAAATTTTTCAAGTAAAAATTACGTGCATCAAACAGAAGTTTCTGTGGTCAATTTTAAATATTTTTTTTTGCTATGCCAGAAAAGGTTTCATGCTATTGAAATGTTCAAAATGTGTAGCTATATTAGAAAATGTCACCACTCCCTTACCTTGTAAGTGTAGTAGGTATACAACTATGGAGTTGAAGTCATAGGCCTCCAGTTGCTATGGAAGTACACATTCCAGCATGATCTGGCACACCTTTCATACAATGGATTGGTTAAACTGTGCCAGGCCATGCTGGGATGTGTAGTTGATCAGCAGCTGCAGACCCATGAATGTGATGTCACTGGTATTTCCAAATGCAATCATGTACTTACCAGCATGCTGTCACCACAGGCCTCTAACTACTCCCCTATATATTGATGAGAAAGTATGGTATTTGGGTCAGTTTATGTGTGCACACTTACAGGCAAGATACAGGGTAGGTAAAAAGACACATTTACTTACCTGAAAAGTAGCGCCTGATGATCTCCCTGCGCATCAGATCCCCCCTCTGCGTACCCCGTACTACCGTTGCCAAGGTAGTTTGAGCTTCCTGCACAATTACTGCATCGGCATCCTCAACATAGGAAGGTTGGGCCAGGGCAATGTTGTGTAACATGCAGCAAGCCTGGACGATCATCACTACTTTTGCTGGGTGGTAAAGCAGTATTCCTGATGACCTGTCCAAACACCTGAAACGACTTTTCAGCACCCCAAAGGTGCGTTCCACAACATTGCGGGTGGCAACATGTGAATCATTATAGCGGTGCTGTGCAGGGCCTTCTGGGGATCGCAGAGGTGTCATGAGCCACGGAAGACACCCATATCCTGAGTCACCTTTACAGAAAAGATGCGGTCAGTGCAGTATATGGTATGTGCATTGGCCTAACATGAGTAAGTGGGACAACAGCAATATGCATGTGAAAATGTAAAAGTAGAGGGGCTACACACTACAGTGGCACTTTAGATGTAAACCAACATGCACATTAGTCCAGGGATCCCTTACTGTTGGTAATGAGTGATTGTAACAACAGCTATCAGCATATTTTACACACAATTAATGGCCATTGTAATGTTAATGAGGATTTAATGGAGGTGTGGGTAAATTTCACAGACTATAGGGACACGCCACAGGAGAAGATATTTAAATAATTAAAAATGTCCTTACCAAGTAGCCAGCCCTCTGGCATTTGTTGTTCATGGAATCGGTCCCAGAGGGCTGAGTGCCTCAGAATATAGGCGTCATGGCAGTTTCCCAGGTAGCGTGCAACTACACTTAGGATTTTGAGGCTGGCATCACATACCACCTGCACATTGAGGGAGTGGCGCCCACACCTATTGACATAGACGTGTCCCCTCACGTGCGGTGCCCGAAGCCCAATGTGTGTGCAATCTATAGCTCCCAGCACGTAAGAAATGCTGAGAGCCTATAGAAAGCCACCTTAAGGTCCTGCCACTCTGACTCAGAACGTGGGAATCTAATGTATGTGCGCCACAACTTCTTTAAAGCAAGTAACACTTGATTGAAATGCTTTGAGAAAGTGGCTTGTGAGACCCCCAAGGACCATGAGGTCACAGACTGAGTGGAGCCTGTGGCCAAGTAGTAGAGGGCACACATTAATTTCTGCAGCCCAGACACTGCATAGTTGGCCCCCCGTAAGGGTCCAAATCATCTCTTACCCGCTCATATAAGTCCAACAGGTTGATGCGGTTCAGCCGAAACATCCCCACAACTTGTTGATCCGAGAGGGAGTCCAGGTACAGCCTAGTACGTTACATACTTGAAGCACGCAGTAGTTGGGGTACCTGGATCTGGAGCGCAGCTTCCTCCCTCCTCCTGCGCAGCTCCTCCAAATGGGCATAATCACATAGAGCCAACTCAAAACTACTCTGCAAAATCTCCATCTCTCAAACCCTCACAGGTATCCTTAATGATGTTGGTGTATATGTGGGGGAGTTTCTGATTAAAAATGAGGACACCTGTGATCAAATTAACCATTACTGCACTTGACCAAAGTTAGTTGTAGCCCAAATCCCAATCAGAACCTGGTCTGAAAAAAGTGCGATTTATATAGACCAAAAAAATGCGATTTCCGTTTGCACATGCCATTAAATAAGCGATTTGTATACTTTTCTGTGCGAAAACATCTGGATGCGAATTAAGTGCGATTTTTTTACGCACTTTTAGAAAGTGCGATTTATCGCCAAAAAAATGCAAAAAACAGGCCGTTCCGCACCCTATTAAATGTGCGATTTGGCCCAAAAATGCGATAAAATAAGAAATCGCCGTTTTTTTGCAAAAATATCGCAAAAAGACACAAATCGACTCCTATTGAATGTCACCCAAGATGTGCATGTAGCGTGTGATAGTCGACAGGGTGTCGCCTGTTACCATTCGGGTCACACTCACCGACTATAACATTCAGATCAAATTATAAGGAGTTCACGTCAGTTGTAATTACTGCCTTTAAATTGTTACTCTGTACCAGCAGTATCTCTCTCCAGATTGGGGTACAAAAGAGAGTGAATTCTCCCCTTTTCCTTTCTGATGATATAAGCAAATCAGTAACCTCCCATTGGGACACCCCCCATGAGTACCGCTGATGGTATGACACTTTGGTTAATAAATAAGGACACCGTGATACAACATGTATTGATGTTTAATTGACAAACGTGGGTTGACATAAAAATAACCTGTGAAAAACAATAATTTATTGAACATTTGTGCGCAAGAGTGAGTCACCGTTTTTTTAGTAAGCACACCTATCCTTCCCTTGTATTCACAATTTTGATGTTACATGTGTGTTTGTCATATTTCGCTAAGTTTTAATAAAACTATTAAAGGTTACATTTTAACCAAGACTGTTCATGTGCACACATCAAGGACATCCTTTTCTTTCTTTTCCTCTTGCTATATTATCCATTAGTTGTCCAGTGGTAGCACACTCCCATCGCGCTGACTTATAGGTTAACACCCTATCGACCATAATTCAGGGGCGTCCTTATACTCCTCAAACCCAATGAGGGCCCTGTGCGGACAACCATCCCCTTTTTCTGTCTACCCTTACATGAAGGGAAGAGGGGAAGGGCCCTAATACAGAGACTATGCTGCGGGGATGTATGACAGGTGCAGACAGCAGTAGTTACTTGGGGAATCCAGAAAGGGTGATGATCTTGTGTTTCCTGCGCATCCCCTTGCTGCCTGGGTCAAAAAACTTCCTGGTGTCTTCCCACAAGGCACCGAAAAAAACTGGAGTAGGAGGGTAGGTGGAAGTGACCTTTGGCGCACTGGGTATAGGAATTTCTTCCAATTAATAGTGGAGTAGGTTGATTAGAATCCAAAATGTATTTTATTGGGACACAAAATTGATAAAAAGCAAAAACAATAACATCAAAAATCCTTCCTCACCCAGCTAGAGAGGTGGAGCCAAGGATGGTGTAGACAGAGTGTTCCAAGGGGTACACCCTGTAGGCTCCACAAACTTTAGACTGGGTAGTACTAGGCACAAAATAAAACATCAAATATGGTGGATACAATTTTCTAAGTCCTTCTCACCCAGCTGAAGAAATGGAGCCAGGATGGTAGGTGGACAGGGGGTCCAGAAATGAGGGCTCACCCTGTCGGCTCCACAAGCTTAGGCTGGGCAATGGTCCTCCGTGGTAAGCTGCAATCCTGTAGGGCCAACGCGTTTCAAGTCTAGAAGACTCTTTTTCAAGGCTAAGGATTGCTGTGGGGATTTACTATTTATAGAAGAAAAAGGCGGGAAATGGTGGAGGCGGGGAGTGGGTGTGTCTCCAAACACCATCCCCGGATTTGTCGTGTCCGTCTGTCATCTCCGGCGCAACTTCCGGTCCTGTTACCGGAAGTGTGCGACTGACGTGATAGCGGCAACTTCCGCCGGAAGTTAACGCTCCATCCATACAGGGGATGATTCAGATAGTGTCCATGATCATCCTGATGAGGAGGCGGCGTCTACCTCCAGAAGTGGGAACTCCATCTCTTCATTGCGGAGGTTCTTTGGCTACATCCGCGGCCATTTTGGAAAAGGGAAAGATTCATGATGTATGGGAATCACCGGGCGCCATTTTAGGATCGGGTTATTCACTATTATAGCGGTGGCCATCTTTGATGTGGTCACAATATAGAGAAGTCCGGAGTAAATAGTACCTCAGGATAAAACAAAAGGACATGATTAGGAAGGCAATTGATAAATAGATAACGATATTCAATAAGTATTCATCTGAAATAAAAAATTCATCTGAAGTAAAAAATTCATGAAAAATGTTAAAAGATGGATAAAAGGATTTGATAAAAAGGGATAAAAATGGGATAAAAAATAGTGGATTTAGCAGCAATTTATAATTATAATCAAATGGTTCTTATAAATTGTTGCTAAATCCACTATTTTTTATCCCATTTTTATCCCTTTTTATCAAATCCTTTTATCCATCTTTTAACATTTTTCATGAATTTTTTACTTCAGATGAATTTTTTATTTCAGATGAATACTTATTGAATATCGTTATCTATTTATCAATTGCCTTCCTAATCATGTCCTTTTGTTTTATCCTGAGGTACTATTTACTCCGGACTTCTCTATATTGTGACCACATCAAAGATGGCCACCGCTATAATAGTGAATAACCCGATCCTAAGATGGCGCCCGGTGATTCCCATACATCATGAATCTTTCCCTTTTCCAAAATGGCCGCGGATGTAGCCAAAGAACCTCCGCAATGAAGAGATGGAGTTCCCACTTCTGGAGGTAGACGCCGCCTCCTCATCAGGATGATCATGGACACTATCTGAATCATCCCCCGTATGGATGGAGCGTTAACTTCCGGCGGAAGTTGCCGCTATCACGTCAGTCGCACACTTCCGGTAACAGGACCGGAAGTTGCGCCGGAGATGACAGACGGACACGACAAATCCGGGGATGGTGTTTGGAGACACACCCACTCCCCGCCTCCACCATTTCCCGCCTTTTTCTTCTATAAATAGGAAATCCCCACAGCAATCCTTAGCCTTGAAAAAGAGTCTTCTAGACTTGAAACGCGTTGGCCCTACAGGATTGCAGCTTACCACGGAGGACCATTGCCCAGCCTAAGCTTGTGGAGCCGACGGGGTGAGCCCTCATTTCTGGACCCCATGTCAACCTACCATCCTGGCTCCATTTCTTCAGCTGGGTGAGAAGGACTTAGAAAACTGTATCCACTATATTTGATGTTTTATTTTGTGCCTAGTACTACCCAGTCTAAAGTTTGTGGAGCCTACAGAGTGTACCCCTTGGAACACTCTGTCTACACCATCCTTGGCTCCACCTCTCTAGCTGGGTGAGGAAGGATTTTTGATGTTATTGTTTTTGCTTTTTATCAATTTTGTGTCCCAATAAAATACATTTTGGATTCTAATCAACCTACTCCACTATTAATTGGAAGAAATTCCTATACCCAGTGCGCCAAAGGTCACTTCCACCTACCCTCCTACTTGGGGAATCCAATCCGTCACCTCCCGCAGCGCAACATCCCATAATTCCCCCCCGCACCGGCCAGTAGTTCCACCCTTGTCCTGAGCTCCCTGCTGGGGATCAGGCAAGCATCCTCACAAGTCACACACACTCATTCAGAGTGGTCTGCTCACAAGTCACACACACTCATTCAGAGTGGTCTGCCACAGCACATTGTACAGAACAAATATGGCCGCACGCAGGCTGCGTGCGGCCATATTTGTTCTGTACAATGTGCTGTGGCAGACCACTCAGCGGCACATCGTTGAGCAGAACTGTGTGCTGCATGATCTAGCATCCCTCAGAACGCTCATCTACACTCATCTACATGTGTAGGCCCCATAAGACTGCAAAACTTTGGCTATCCAATGTTTTTGTCTTGGTTCTGTGCTTTAAACAAACCATGTGCCTCTTTCATGTGCACAGTAAGATTCTATTTGTAAACACACTTTCTTATACCATTCCTCCCACATAGTCATTATCTGGAGTAGTATGAAAATGTCTGATCGACATGTTACACCTATTTCACTGTCTTTAGTGGGCTTAATATGTTTATTTCACAATAGAAAAACAGATTAGCAGCGCTGGGGTAGTATAAACAATTAACAACAAGTGAATCAATTAATAGCAAATAGTAACAAATTTAATGGCACATAAAAAATACATTTATCCGGATATGAAATTATATCATAAAAAAATAGTTTAAAAAGCAGAACTTGATAAAAGTGGATTTTGGGTGTATCATATAACCTGCATTAGACGATTCAGAGTCCCGTGGAGAAGTCCAAGTGTGAACCACAATGATGGGAATAGCCGCTGGAGGTGGATTTAAAGATGAAGTCCTTCTTTGAATTAGGGCAGGGTTTACCCACGGAAGGTACGACCTCAACGATTGATGCGGTGAAGATTGTAAATCCCGAATGGTGGTGGTACTATCTCCTTGGTACAGTAAACTCTGCTCTCGAATGTTTGGCAGGCAGGTGATGGGCAAGAATCCACTGGGCACCTACGCGTTTCGCTGACCCCCGTCAGCTTTATCAAGGTGTCTCTTAGGTTGTGCCTTAGGGGTATTTATACCCATACTTCCTGTTAGGTAATTACCATATGGAATTGATTCACTTGCAATTACAATAATAACAAACTCAAAGACATGCTCGGAGACAGAACTAAATTAATGTACAATTCATATATATACATAAATTAAAAAATCGCAGGATAAAACAATATAAAACATTTAGATGGGCTGTATTATAAATGGTAGCCTAGTTACGGAGTTATACTTCCGGGTCATTTCCGGATCCATTAAATCATAACATTTCAAAAGAATTTCACAATTTCACAATTTTCACAAAACCAAAATTGATTTTTTGGACATAAGTCTGGATATCAAGGACAACCAAATCCAGACTTCGAATTATCAAAAAGAAACAAATACAAACTCATACCTGCACTTTCATAGTTCACACCACCCTAATTGGATAAAAAATATCCCCAAGGGTCAGATGCTTCGTTTAAGAAGAAATTGTTCCGAACTGACCACCTATGAGGAACAATCTAAAGATCTCAGTAGAGCTTTCGTAACACGTGGATATCCGGAACCCCTGGTTGAAGGGGCGAGGGATGAGGCCAAAAAACAGGATAGAGACTCCTTATTAAAGGGAAAAAAACGGAACAACCTGAATAGTGAAAATATAGAAATCCAACATAATGATGTAAACAAAATTGCATTTATTTCAACCTTTAACTCTCAATATAAAGAGGTGAGAAATATTATCCAAAAAAACTATAATATTTTGAAACAAGACAACACACTAAATGAAATTCTCCCCCCCAAACCAACCTTCATCTACAAGAAAAATAAATCCCTCAAATCAATACTGGCACCTAGTGAGCTAAAAGTAACTAAGAATATTAAAGAAACTATTCCAACAGAGTCACCCACGATGTGGCTCCCACAAAAAATTACAGGTTGTTACAAATGTGGGAAAACCTCATGCATAACCTGTGGGTTCATACAGAACAGAACCCTGAATATTACACTTGATGTAGACTCTAAACCCACTGACATTAGGGGGTTCATCAACTGTAGTACGACCTACGTGATCTACCTCCTCAGCTGTGGATGTGGACTGCGTTACGTAGGTCGTACTACAAGAGCTCTTAAAACTAGATTTCTGGAGCATCGTAAAAACATCTTAAATAAAAACCTTCTACACAGCGTATCGAGACATTTTGCAGAATGTCACGATGGTAACCCAGAAGGACTTAAACTCCTGGGTCTGGAACATATAAAAGCAACCACTCGGGGGGGCAATAGATTTAAAACACTTTGTTGTCAAGAAATCTATTGGATATTTAAATGTAATTCACTGTTTCCGAAGGGACTGAACGACTCAATGGAGCTGAATATTGTTCTATAAACCACCACTATATACATGTATTGCTCCCTCCCCTGTCTATGTTTAGGATATTCATCATATATATAAAACCTCTTTCTCTATCATGGATAACATCTCCGAATTATCAATGTCCCTGAATCTTTACAAATAAGTCATTATGGTCTCACCTTTGTAGACCATACTTATGAAATTCAATCTCCCTTTTCTCCTTCTTTTGTCCTTTATATTTATTATTATTTTTATTTATTTATTATTTTTTATAGAATGTTATGTTTGAGGGTTTTGCATAATGGATAAATTTATTGGAAAGTGGTATAAGAATATCCCTTTGACGATATTTTTGTCGAAAGATCCCCATAATGCAACCTGATGAAAGATTAAACATGATTGATGGTAATTAAAAGTTAAAAATGAAAAAATAATAAATGAAGAAAGGAAAATTTCTCTCTCTGCAAAACAGTCTGATCTGAAATAATCGTTTTTGTGATTCTAAGATTAAGAAACCTGGATAAATGTGCTCCTAATTAAACGATTTGTTGATTTATACGTATATAAACCAATATCGCATACATCTGGGTAATATAAAACTTCTCCAAAGTATTGCGTTCCACCCCTCACACGTTTCCGCGTTCCAAAGCATGATCAAACGGAAATGAATACTTATAGCGATGCACTTGGTATGATCTGGCACGCAGGAAATAGACTGAGCAGTGAAACGCAAACATTCCCAGGCCAACGAAAAGGTGGCGGGGAATGATTATTGAGACGTACTGACACGCCGTGACATCACTTCCGGCGCTTCTGGTCTCCGAAGTTAGTGTCTGTGAACGGACAAACACTGAGACGGGGGAATGATCACTAAATGAAAGGTATGCACGCAACCACCCCGGCTAGTCCATAGATGTTACAGAAGACCACCTAAACCAAATAGCACACATCCATTGTGGTTTAGTAATAATGTTGTACTTCCGGGACGCAAGCTACAACGTAACGTCATTTCCTGCTAATGATAAATTGTGCATATGAATATAATAGGTCCCATACAATGATTTGTAACGTATGTCTTCTCTGATTTAATAAATTTTATTAAGGGCAATGTGCCTAAATGGTCCGTAGTTTTTTTGATGAAATTCTTTTGAAATGTTATGATTTAATGGATCCGGAAATGACCCGGAAGTATAACTCCGTAACTAGGCTACAATTTATAATACAGCCCATCTAAATGTTTTATATTGTTTTATCCTGCGATTTTTTAATTTATGTATATATATGAATTGTACATTAATTTAGTTCTGTCTCCGAGCATGTCTTTGAGTTTGTTATTATTGTAATTGCAAGTGAATCAATTCCATATGGTAATTACCTAACAGGAAGTATGGGTATAAATACCCCTAAGGCACAACCTAAGAGACACCTTGATAAAGCTGACGGGGGTCAGCGAAACGCGTAGGTGCCCAGTGGATTCTTGCCCATCACCTGCCTGCCAAACATTCGAGAGCAGAGTTTACTGTACCAAGGAGATAGTACCACCACCATTCGGGATTTACAATCTTCACCGCATCAATCGTTGAGGTCGTACCTTCCGTGGGTAAACCCTGCCCTAATTCAAAGAAGGACTTCATCTTTAAATCCACCTCCAGCGGCTATTCCCATCATTGTGGTTCACACTTGGACTTCTCCACGGGACTCTGAATCGTCTAATGCAGGTTATATGATACACCCAAAATCCACTTTTATCAAGTTCTGCTTTTTAAACTAATTTTTTATGATATAATTTCATATCCGGATAAATGTATTTTTTATGTGCCATTAAATTTGTTACTATTTGCTATTAATTGATTCACTTGTTGTTAATTGTTTAAACTACCCCAGCGCTGCTAATCTGTTTTTCTATTGTGCAATTTTCTAAGGGAACTGACTACTCCCTATATAGCAGCCGCTTAATCTTTTGAGAAAACAGCTGGTGGAAAGCGCTCCCAATCAACTTAGGTTGATCTTTCCTCCCTTAATATGTTTATTTACCTAGGCTTTACATTGTTTTAAACCCGATGTGGGAAAAGAGGTGGGATATCGACACAATGGCGCAAAATTGATACTTGAAGTCGTTCTTTTTAACTTTTATTTTCATATTGTTGGCTTGGTCTCAAGTGAAGGTGGTCAAGCAGTATAAATTCGTGAAAAGCAAGAGAAATAAACAAAAAATTAAAAATCCGTGTGTGTGTCTTATTATAAACACTCTAGTGAGTGATATCGTAAATGCTGAGACAAGTTGAGTTCCACAAGGCGTACCAAGACTCACGTTGGTTCTAGATGTTATCCCTCTTATAAAGGTTTCTTTGGTCGTAGTCTCAGGAAACTCAGCCTCTCAGCAGCAATGGATATATTCTCATGTATGGTGATTTTCACCAGTGCTCAATAAAAAGAAAAAGTAGTGTCTCAGAAACGAAGTGACTTGGTTTTTAGGTAAGTGGGTTTTTAGGTAAGTGGGTTTTTAGGTAAGTGGGAGCTGTACAAAAAATTATGTCTTGCCAGCGTACCTCACTTACGTTTAAATCAAATATTATACACACATAAAGGTTTCTTTATATTGAATGACGTGAAGGCGTACCCCTACTCACGGTGTGTTTAGTAGTTTTCAAACCTATAAAGGTTTCTTTGTGTTGATGGGTGAGGTGTTAATGAAGCCGGATAAGTATCTGTTAGCCCGGTAGCTCCAATATATCGGGGTTTTCACCAGTGTTCAAAAAAGAGAAAAAGTAGTGTCTCAGAAACAAAGTGACTTGTTTTTTAGGTAAGTGGGAGCTGTACAAAAATAATGTTTTGCCAGCGTACCTCACTTACGTTTAAATCAAATATTATACACACATAAAGGTTTCTTTATATTGAATGACGTAAAGGCGTACCCCTACTCACGGTGTGTTTAGTAGTTTTCAAACCTATAAAGGTTTCTTTGTGTTGATGAGTGGGGTGTTAATGAAGCCGGATATGTATCTGTTAGCCCGGTAGCTCCAGTATATCGGGGTACATGAAACATAAAAGTGTTTTTTTAAGGGAGGTAGAATGTCACCAAATTTGTGTAATCGATCTATCTTGCCAACAAGTAGTGGCGTACAGTACCTTACTCACCCCTTATAGAGGGGGGCAAAAGCCCATAGCAGTTTCTTTTCCTATTGGTGGGCACTCAAATTTTAACAGGAATGAAGCCGAAGATTCAATTTCGATAAAAATCTTTCACAATGTTTTAATCCATATAAAAAAGTATGTCCCCTAGACAGATCATGCGGACATAAATACGAGACAAAAAATACAAAAATACAAAAAGAATCCAAAGTATCCAATGTAATCCAAAAATATTAAAATATAGCTAAAAAAGCTCATACATACATCCAGGAGTGTGGCTGTTCACTTTCCTCTGACAGGATCTACGCGTTTCGGTCTGGCTGACCTTTATCAAGATGTGTCAGAGTGAAGTGAGGAGCCTGTATTTATTCTATGAACAGCCAATCACAATAGGACAGGAAATGACATATTGAAGTGAAACAGGAAGTAACATATTTTGTCTGTATTTAACTTTCCTGCATTACATAATCACTTTAAAATACTCCTATCACTTATTAAAAGGATGATAATATCTAAAACAACATAAAAAATACCAAAATTCATCATATTCGTAAAGTCCATTATACATAAACATCTTTCTGGGCGTCTGTTTCCATGGAAACTCGTTTCAACATCCGGCATCATTTAATGGAGTAAAGGGGAGCGATGGCTCAAATGAGCCTGATGCGCACCGTGCTTCCCACACAAACCGGCACACACATGAGCGCACTGCCCGCCAGTGGAGTCCGGAGCTGTCAGGACCCACACGATCGCCGGTAGCAGGTATGTGCTGTCAGTACCCGGAAGTAGCGTTGAACCGCATATATCCGGAAGTTCGGCTATTCCATTGGTTGAGTTTGAGACGCATAAGTCGCGTCATTTGCTTCCTGGTGTTGGATTTTGGCGGGGTAAATGGTGGAACGCACGCTATAGGAAGTGCTGATGTGTCCTGCCGGCTGGCTGTTGCTGATGGGGTGGATCGTGAAGAATGAGCCGGATGTGTCATCGGGTCTCCATAGCAACTGGACGCTTGACATATGGGGAAAAATTACAAAGAGAGAGGGGTTACCCAACAATAGCTTAACACAAATTCACCTACATTAATAGGGCTTTATGGTTATATTCACAAAGGAATCAACAAGGTTTTTGAAAAATTGCAAAACTCGCAAAAATCCATTGTACACATGCGCATCTCCATTTATTTAATATGGGAATTAAATGGATAGAGGATTCAGTTAATTAATCACAAATCTCAAAAATGAGAACAATGCACATTTTATAATCTAATCTATGTGCAAAATGCGCATATGTACAGCAATACAGAGATTTTTTTCCTAATAACACATTTATACAGTAATTTCTGTGGTGTTATTAACCTCCAATAAATTATTAATAAATTTTTAATAATAGATTTTTAACAAGTTTTTAATAATAGATTTTTAATAGAGGTGGTCTTTATCATTAACTCAGCGGACCCAACAGCTCTCATAAGAACCACTTAAGTTCAAAGTCACTGTTGAGTCCGCTGGGCAACAAGGTTTTGCAATTAAATATCAGATTCATTTCTGCTTTAGCCAAAGCCACTGTGCAGTCTGGCTGTCTCAAACTGCCCTTGATTGCCTTAAGGCCACCAAATTCTACTATGTCCCCCACAGAACACTGATGGACCGCCTTGAAGTGTGCAGATAGGGCATGTGCCTCCAGGCCTTTTTTTATATTGCGCAAAAAGGGATTTTTGTAAGAACTTACCGTTCGAATCCCTTTCTCTGATATGGTCCTGGTGACACAGCTCAACACTGGGATGTAGGAGGGTCCGAAGGAGCCAGGCACCTATCCTAAAGCTTTAGAGGGTAGGCTCCTCCCCTACTGCATCCCTGGACTCTTCAGTTCAATCTTTCAAAGCCACTGGAATACATTAACTCAGTACAAACGCCTGCACATATTATATGCACAGTTTGCACACTTTATAACAGAAACTGTTAACTTTTAACCATTTTAACATGAACATCATGAAACTTCTGGCATACTTACTGAGCGTAAGGGAGGGATCGCTGTGTCACCAGGACCATATCAGAGAAAGGGATTCGAACGGTAAGTTCTTACAAAAATCCCTTTTTCTCTTTCAATGGTCCTGGTGACACAGCTCAACACTGGGACGTTCCAGAGCCGGTCCTTTGGGAGGGTACGCTCAGGTCTGCAGCTCTCAGCACTGCTCGCCCAAATGATGCGTCCTCCGACGCGAACTCATGGAATCTATAGAATTTGGCAAATGTGTGAACAGATGACCAAGTGGCAGCTCTGCAAACCTGCTCAGCTGTGGCCCCATGTCGAACCGCCCAAGAGGTGGCAACTGACCTGGTGGTATGCGCATTAATTCTGGCCGGTACAGGCCTACCCACTTTGGTGTATGCAAAGGCTATCACAGATCGCAACCACCTAGCAATAGTCTGCTTAGATGTAGGCCAACCAATTTTGTGTACGTCATACAGTACCAATAATGTGTCAGTCTTTCTGACACTCTTCACTCTGTCCACATATATGCGTAAAGCACGCACAACATCCAAAGTCTTCAACTTGTCCCTTTTCTTAGAACCCTCTGGGGGTTGAAACACAGGTAGAACTATCTCCTGATTTAAATGGAAGGCAGAGACTACCTTCGGTAAAAACTGAGGCACTGTTCTCAGAACAGCCCTGTCATCATGAAAAATTAAGAAGGGAGATTTGCATGACAAGGCTCCCAACTCTGACACTCTTTTAGCAGATGCTACTGCTAACAAAAACACTAGTTTCCACGTGAGAAACTTATAGTCAGCCGACCTTAAAGGTTCAAATGGTGCCTTCTGAAGGCAATCCAAAACCAGTGACAGATCCCAAGGCGCTACTGGTTGCTTGTAAGGGGGTTTCAATCTGGATACCCCTTGTAAAAAAGTTTGAATCTCCGGCAAAATGGCTATCCTCTTTTGGAAATAGATGGACAAGGCCGAAATCTGCACCTTCAATGATTGAAGGCTTAGGCCCGATGAAAACCCATCTTGTAAGAATTCCAACATCCTTGATAACTTGAAGTGAGATGTGTGAGCCTTTCGTCTCTCACACCATCTGATGTACGTCTTCCAGACTCTATAATAATTTGCAGAGGATACAGCTTTCCTGGCTTTTATCATAGTCTGTACTACTGCCTCAGAGAATCCTTTTCTTTTCAAAATGGCGGCTTCAATAGCCAGGCCGTCAAAATCAATCGATCGGAATCCAGGTGATTGAATGGGCCTTGTCTTAGAAGGTCTGGCCTCAGAGGTAGACGCCATGAGCCCACAGACAACCTCTGAAGCCTCGAGTACCAGGACCTCCTTGGCCAATCTGGGGCCACTAAGATCACCGGAACCTTCTGCCCCTGTATTTTCTTCAAAAGTCTCGCTAACATTGGTACTGGTGGGAATGCATAGAGAAGATCTCCCTGCCAGTGAATAGTCATGGCATCCACTGCCTCTGCTAGTGGATCCCTCGTTCTGGCATAGAACCTGGGCACTTGATGGTTGAACCTGGATGCCATCAGGTCCACATCCGGAGTTCCCCACATCAAGGTGATCTGGTGAAACACCTGAGGGTGTAAGCTCCATTCCCCTTCCTTGAGCTCCTCCCTGCTCAGGAAGTCGGCTTCTATATTCTCTACTCCTGGAATGAATATAGCTGATACAGCTGGAACATTCTGTTCCGCCCATAGGAAGATTCTGGACACCTCCCACATGGCCAATCTGCTGCGTGTACCGCCCTGGTGATTCAGATACGCCACAGCTGTGGCATTGTCGGTCTGAATCCTCAAAGGGAGGTTCCGTAACCTGTCTCCCGCCAAGGAAATCACTTTCCAGACAGCTCTCAGCTCCAAGATGTTGATTGGTAACACTGATTCCGCTGCCGTCCACAGGCCCTGCAGCCTGAGATCCAGGACTACTGCCCCCCAGCCCCTGAGACTGGCGTCAGTAGTTACTACCAACCAGTCCCAGGTCTGTAATGACCGGCCCCACTGAAGGGAATCCACTTCTGTCCACCATTTCAAGGAGTCTCGAGTGTCCGAAGACAGCACTATCATCTCCGACTTCATGGTCTGTGTGTTTCCTGACCAAGCCGACAAAATGTTCCATTGGAACACCCGAGAGTGGAACCTGGCAAATTGAAGCGTCTCGAATGACGCCACCATTTTCCCCAGGAGCTTGAGGCACCTCCATACTGAAATGCTCCGAGCCCTGAGAATCTCCTGGACTAAGGTGACCAGATCCCTGGCCTTTACCTCCGGGAGAAATACCCGATGGAGATGGGTATCTAGTATGACTCCCAAGAATTGGAGCCTCTGTGATGGTACCAACTGAGATTTTTGTAAATTTAAAATCCAGCCGTGAGCCTGCAAAAAACTGATGGCCTCTGCCAAGTGACTCTGTGATTCCCCTGAGCCTCAGCACCGCCGCCATCACTGACATTATCTTTGTGAATACCCTTGGCGCGGTTGCTAGCCCAAAGGGTAACGCCCGGAATTGTAAATGCAGGTCGCCTATAGCAAACCTCAACAGGGTCTGATGTTCCGGGTGAATGGGAACGTGCAGATATGCGTCCTGGACATCCATGGACGCCAAAAATTCTCCCTGGTCCAGACTCAGGAGTACTGACCTTAAAGACTCCATTTTTAAATGGTCTACCCATAGATGAACATTTAAGGATTTCAAGTTTAGTATTGGTCTGAAAGACCCGTCTGGTTTGGGCACCAGGAACAGCGTGGAGTAAAAGCCTTTCTTCCACTCTGCCCTGGGAACCGGAATAACCACCCCTTTTTCCAAAAGGGAATGAGCCGCTCTCATAAGAGCTGTGCGAAGGAGCACCTGTTTCGGCAAGGATGTGGGGATGAACCTCTTCGGAGACAACCCTTTGAAAGGGATTTTGTAACCCTGGGTAATAATCTCTAAGACCCAGGCATCCTGGTCTAGAGAAGCCCATGCGTCCCTGAAGTGTGTGAGACGCCCCCCCACCTTTATCACTGTCGGGCCCATCCCCTGACAGTCATGCGGAGGGTTTGTCCTCTCCTTTGGAGGCAGGCTTCTTATGGAAGGAGCCAAACTTGGACCTTTGAGTCTTGCCCCTAGAGGTCTGAAACTTTCCCCTGAAAGACTGTCCTCAAAAGGATGCACCACCTCTAGGGGAGGGCCGAAAGGACGGCCTAAAAGCAGCGAATCTGGATGTCTGCTTTGCTGAGGGGGCCGGCAGAAATGTACTCTTGCCGCCCGTGGCTTGTTTTATAATCTCCTCTAGTTCAGAACCAAAAAGTAACTTTCCCTTGAAAGCTAACATTTCTAGGGCCTTCTTGGACTCATTGTCCGCTTCCCAGGCCTTAAGCCAGAGCACTCTCCTGGCATTAATAGAGACTGTGGACACTCTGGTCACCATTTTAAGAGCTTCCTCCTCTGCTTCCACCGCATATTCTGCAGCAGCCTTAATCTTTTCTGCTATAAGCAAAGCACCAGGGTCAGCCTGCAGCATGGTGCATAATTCACCAGCCCACTCTATCATGGCCTTAGAGACACAGGCTGAAGCAATAAGGGGGCGTAGGGTAAACCCCACCCCTTCAAAAATAGCCTTGAGGTTTCCCTCCAGGTTTTTATCCACAGAATCTTTAAAAGCTGCACCGCCCTGTACAGGCAATACCGTAGCTTTGGATAAACGTGCCACTGAAGCATCCACAACAGGCACCTTTTCCCAGAGTTCAGCATGAGACTCTGGCATGGGGTACAGACTAAGGAATCTCTTAGGCATCTGTAGCCTCTTATCCGGGGTTTTCCAAGCCCCTTCCAATAATTCCTGCAACCCCTCATCTGAAGGAAAAGTAACAGCCTCCTTCCGCTGTCGCTTAAAAACACCTTTAACAGGAGTCTTATCCTCCACAGACAGCTTTAAAGCCTGTTTCACAGCTACAATAAGATCCTCTATACCAGCAGCAGAGGTCTCTTCAAAATCATCACCCTGATCCCAGGGGGTGTCAGTATACGCTCCCTCCTCCTCATCTACCACAGTAGGCATAGCATAAGACCTTTTAGGGGTCCCTGCAACATCATCCATTTTGTCCAGTATTTCACTGAACCTGGTGATCCCCTTAGCAGTATCCTGCATCACCTGAATAAGCGCAGGATCTGCCTGGGTAAGAGGCAAGGAGCCAGAAGACTGCTGAGATGATGGCATAGGTCTCTGTGATTCTACCAACACATCACTCTGCCTGTCCAGAAGCTGCACCAAAGCGTTTACTGACCTGCCTAGGGCACTGGCCCACGCAGGTTCACTCTGCTCTGCCCTATGGGGTTCACTGCCCATGGGTCTCACATCAGCGCAAGTAATACATAAGCCCCCCTTGGCCATCTGCTCAGGGACAAATTTTTGTGTGCAAACATTGCACGCGCTCAGTGCACTAAGGGCTCCCTCCCACAAAACCACAGCCTGATGCTCAGACATGATGCAAGTGAAAAATATATATCTCAATATACACAGTGCAAACAATGTACAAGCGTTTATACAGAGTCAATGCACCCAATCACTTATCTGACTGTTGGTTTCAACTGCGGGGAAGCGATGCCCAGGAAATCCAAGTCACTCTGCCAGGATCAGTAAGCCAGCTCAGCTCCGCTGCAAGCGTTCTGAAAGGCGCCAAAGTCAGAGTGAAGGAAGAGACCAAAAGTCCCTGCTGCTGCGGGGTCCGTGACTTTTGGCGCCAACCACCCCCAGCCAGCCGCTCCTTAGGTAGGATTTCCTAGTTCCAGTGTCTCCCCCTCGACTGGGGACCACTTGGAACATGCCTGTCACAACGCTGCTGTCCTCTCATATAGGAGCTCAGCGTGTAAGCTCCGCATAAAATGGCCGCCGCCATCACGGAGCGCCTGTCCCCCATGATCCCCACCTAAACGTGGAGCCGGTTTCAGGATACTCCGGAGCCCAGGCAGCCTCTTAATAGAGGCTGAAAGCGCTGCACAGGGAGGCCAGACAGCGTCTCCCCTGTGCACAGTGAGCTGACAGGACGCGATTCTGTCAGCTCCTGCTGCGCTAGCAGTGTGAGGATTCACTATGAGAATCCTCACACTGTGCCTACCTAGCTAGGGTGAAAGTTAATAAAACAATAAAAATTCCCTAACTACTCTATTTCTTCGGCTGCTCCCACAGCCCTTTAGAATAGCACCCACTCCAGTGGGCACCTAACACGAACTGAAGAGTCCAGGGATGCAGTAGGGGAGGAGCCTACCCTCTAAAGCTTTAGGATAGGTGCCTGGCTCCTTCGGACCCTCCTACATCCCAGTGTTGAGCTGTGTCACCAGGACCATTGAAAGAGAAATGTTCGCCTAGGCGAATATTTAAAGGCCTGGAGGTACGTCCTATATAACATTTATTGCAGCTGCATCTTATCATGTAGAATACATTTTTTGAACTGCATGTTATAAAGTTCCCTACTTTGATATTATACCCATTGATAGTATATTCTTCTATTTTGTTGGTGCCTTGGCTTTTGATATTTTTACAGCCCTGGCAATCTCCGCACCTAAAAAAACCTTTGGATTTTATACCAGGTTTTGGGGTGTCGGACGAAAAATTACTGCTCACTAAGTTGGTACGTAAATTGGGCGCTCTTCTATAAATGTGTTTGGGTTTCTTTGGGATGAGTTTACCCAAAATGGGGTCCTTTTGAATAACCTTCCAGTGTCTGCTAAAAATCCGTTCGATTTTTTTATGCTCATCAGTGAATGTGGTGATGAAAGCATATGCAAAATCGTCATTTTTCTTAACCTTGGTTCATCTAGTGGAGGGTTTACCCTTTCTGGATTTTGGCTTTCCTCAACTTTTTCTAAGCCTTTTATTATCATGTTTTCTTTATAACTGCAAGGTCTAAATTTTTCCTTCATTTCGGTAGCCTGTGTTTTATATACCGAATCATCCAGGCAGTTTCTCCTCAGCCTCTTAAATTGTCCCATAGGTACGGAATTAAGCCAATGATCGTGATGGCAACTCGAGTATGGAATGTACGATCCTGAGTCGGTTGGCTTAATATAATTTTTGAATTTAAGGGATCCATTTTCTATATACACCATAATGTCCAAGAAATTAATTTGGACTGCCTGGATGTCAAAAGAAAGGACTATATTGCGGTTATTGTTGTTTAAGTATGCACAGAATGTATTAAGGATATCTCTGTCGCCCCTCCAAATGAAAAAAATGTCATCTATGTACCGCATGTAGGACACCAGACCCGGATTGGGAGCCCAGATGGTATCAAGCTCCCATGCGCCCATAAACAGGTTCGCATAGCTCGGGTCGAATCTGGTGCCCATAGCGGTACCAGTCTTCTGTAAATAAAATTCCTCATTGTACAAAAAATAATTGTTTTGTAAAATGAATTGGACACCCTCAATGATAACATTTTGAAGGGAAACAGGCTTATCAGATCTTTCCAGAAATGTTCTGACACTTTCTACACCATCATCATGATTGATGATGGTGTAGAGGGAACTCACATCCGCCGTGACCAATAAATCGCCAGTCTCCCATTTAATAGTAGATATGCCCTTTAAAAAGTCCCCCGTATCTTTTAGATGGGACTTATTAAGTGTGGTTTAATTGATACATGTAGAAGTGACATGTGTAGTAGTATTATTAATATGAAGTTGTGTCCACTATTTGCAATGTAAATGTCACGGCCTGGACTGTCTGTGTTCCCGGCACTGACCTGGGTGCGCCAGTGGAGGGCGCAGGGAACTGGAAGCGAGGAGGCTTGAGATAGCTGGAGCTCATGCACGGAGACAGGAGAGAGCTGAACTGCCGGGGACACAGAGGATTGGCTGAGACCTAAGGTAGAGGCGCGGGGTCTAAGCCGACAGTGGTATTCACCAGGGACCCCCGCAAGGGGATATGGACTTAGCTGCAACTGCCGACCAGGTCGCGGCCCTCTGCCCCTCTGTGACTTTGGCAGAGTTTGGATAACAAGAGTCTTTAATGGGGTACGAAAACCATCGATGGTGATCGATGGCACTGAATGCTATACAGCAATATGGAGGGTACTTGAGAGTAGTGGGATGCGGCCTGGAAGCTGGGGATGACGTGAAGGTAACACAGGGGGACACTGGAGACAATGAGAATTACCGGAGCGGCTAGGGAGCCGATACTTGAGATCACTGGGGATCGCTGGAGCGGCTAGGGAGCTGGTACTTGAGATCACTGGGGATCACTGAAGCGGCTAGGGAGCCGGTACTTGAGATCACTGGGGATCGCTGGAGCGGCTAAAGAGCCGGTACTTGAGATCACTGGGGATCGCTGGAATCACTGGGGCGGCTAGGGAGCCGATACTGGGGATCACTGGAGCGGCCTGAGAGCCGAGAGGAGACGGGCACGGAACCCACGGATAACCGGACACTGAGCAAGTAACCTGGGCTGCACGAGAAGACCGGATCACACGGCAGATGGAAACACGTGGAGACTTCTGGCAGGAGTAGAATGACCAGGACGCTGAGAGTAACACAGGAGACAGCGGACTCAGGAAAACCGGACCTCTGGAGCACGTGGGGAGTCTTGACAGGAGCTTAACGCTGGAGAACTCACAGGTAAACTGACGAGTTGTTCAAGACAAGGAGGAGACTGTGAGCTGGGTATTTATCCCTCCAGGTGATTAGAGAATCAGACGCAGGTGATGGAATTAGCCGCAGCAGCAGCACACAGATCAGGAAGTAAGATGGAGTTTACCTGGATCATGTGACCCGCAACTTGATCAGGGAATACACCTGGAGCTTACAGTGACGCAGGGGTGACTGGGAAGCAAAAGACATCACGCCAGGGATTGCCGACTGTGCCGGCAGCTGACCTACGGAGGACACTACCCCAGCGTGCCGGTAAGGGGCGCATGCGAGCAGTGTGGGAACCGGGGTTCATGACAGTACCCCCCCCTTTAAGGGTGGGCACCGAACACCCTTTGGGCTTACTTGGATTGTCTTTATGAAAAGCTGCAATCAAACGGGGAGCATGCACATCTGCAGCATTGATCCAGCTTCTTTCTTCCGGGCCATAGCCCTTCCAATCGATGAGGTATTGGATATTTCCATATCTTTTGCGAGAATCCACCACCTTATCGACCTCGAATTCAACCCCTCGATGGGTATAAACTCTGGGGAGCTCAGGAGTAGTACTTTGGAACCGGTTGAGAACAAGAGGTCGCAGTAAGGATATGTGGAAGGAATTTGGGATCTTCAGGTATGGTGGTAGTTTCAGCTTATAAGCTACGGGATTGATCCTTTGGATCACAGGGAATGGCCCAATGAATCGGGGGGCGAACTTCATGGACGGGACTCGGAGGCGGAGATTTCGAGTGGAAAGCCATACTTTGTCGCCAGGCTTTAACTGAGGAACTGCTCTTCTTTTACGGTCAGCAAAGAACTTGTATCTCTTTGAGGCTTTCTTGAGAGAAACATGTACATTTTTCCAAACTTGCGAAAAATGTTTGAGGGTGGAAGATGCGGCAGGCACTTCCAAAACTGGTAAGGGCTCAAAGATCGGTGGTCGAGGGTGATGACCGTAGACTACGTAGAAAGGAGAGTAGCCAGTAGCTGTGTGGTATCTGAAGTTGTGGGCAAATTCAGCCCAGGGCAGCCAGTTGACCCAGTTGTCTTGTGACGAGGACACATACAGGCGCAGAAATGCTTCTAGGTCTTGGTTAACTCTCTCTGTTTGCCCATTAGACTGCGGATGGTACGCTGTGGAAAAGTTCAATTTCACTTTCAGGGCAGAACAGAGAGCTCTCCAAAAGCGGGCTACAAATTGCACTCCACGATCGGAGACAATGGCCCTTATTCTGGTTGGTGCGGCCAGAGCCGCACACGGGGCTCCAGCCGCACAAACCAATCCCCGCCCACCCTACGGATCGCCACGGCCGTCCGTACACGGACGGCTGGCGATCCGCATTAAAATGGTGGAGGCTACGCCTCCACCATGGTGGGAGCTGCCCCCTGCATTCGATGGTCGTCGACCATCGAAGGCAGGTCCGCACGCCGCGGCAGCTCCCGCAAGCTGAGACCACACGGACAATCGTCCGTGTGGTAGCTTGTATGGGGGCTGAAAGCTGACATCCGGCGACGTCAGCTTTCCGCCCCCATGAGTTGCGTCATGGCCTCATTACCATGCATACGCCCCGCGTTTGCATGGGAACGCCCATGAAACGCGGGGCGTACACATAGGGAAATGAGGGCATGATGCCTCTCACGCCCCTATCCGCCCCCTTTGCGGCGGACGAAATCCGTCTGCGGCGAAGGGGGCTGCACATGCGCAGATTCACCTCTGCGCATGTGCAGTGTAAAAACATCGGCGGTACGGCCGCACGCGGGCCGTACCGCACGAACTTGAATAAGGGCCAAAATCTGTGGGGAGTCCATGAGTTCGAAAGATGTGTTGGATGAAGATCTGGGCAAGCTTGGGAGCAGAGGGCAGGCCAGTCAATGGAATGAAATGTGCCATTTTGGAGAACCGGTCTACCACCACCCAGATGGTATTACATTCTTGAGACTTTGGGAGTTCAGAAATAAAGTCCATGGAAATGTGCGTCCAGGGACGCGTGGGAATGGGCAATGGAAGGAGAGCACCTGCAGGGGACTGACGATGGACTTTATGTTGGGCACAGATAGGACATGAGGCCACGAAATCCTGGACATCCTTTTTCATGTGAGGCCACCAATATGACCGGCGAAGAATTTCCAGGGTTTTGTGAACACCTGGGTGACCGGAGAAGGGCGAGGCGTGAGCCCAAGACAAGATTTTGGGCTGGAGCTCAGGTAAAACTAGCATCTTTCCTCGAGGTGGCACAGGTGACACATGGGTGGCCGAAAACGCCGTAGGACTGATGATGGGACGTTGTTCTTGTAGCACTGTGTCATCTTCCATAGAGCGGGACAGTGCATCGGCTTTTACATTCTGGGACCCAGGACGATAGAAAATTTTAAAACTAAATCGTGAGAAGAATAAGGACCAGCGAGCTTGGCGGGAATTAAGGCACTGGGCGGTCTGGACGTACAGTAAGTTCTTGTGATCTGTGAAGATGGACACGGGAAACTTGGCCCCTTCTAACAGATATCGCCATTCATCCAGTGCAAGTTTAATTGCCAACAACTCCTGATCGCCAATGGAATAGTTTTTCTCGGCAGGGAGGAATTTCCGGGAGAAAAACCCACAGGGGTGCTGTTTGCCATCGTCTGTGACTTGAGAGAGCACAGCCCCAACACCCACATTAGAGGCGTCAACTTCCAAGAGGAAAGGTTTGTCTGTATCTGGCTGCCGGAGAATGGGGGCAGAAATAAAGGCTTGTTTTAGCAGGTGGAATGCGGACAAGGCTTCTTCGGACCAGACAGCTGGATTGGCACCTTTTTGGGTGAGGGCTGTGATGGGGGCGATGAGGGTGGAGAATCCTTTGACAAATTTTCTGTAGTAGTTGGCAAAGCCAATAAAACGCTGGACTGCTTTGAGAGTGGTTGGTTGGGACCAACTATCGATGGCTTCAAGTTTTGCGGGATCCATTCGCAACTCTGAGCCGGATACGATATACCCTAGGAAGGGTATCTGGGGAACTTCGAATGTGCACTTGGAGAGTTTACCGTACAATTTATTAGCACGTAAACGGGACAGCACTTCTTTGACTTGAGACCGATGAGACTGGAGATCTGAAGAAAAAATCAAAATATCATCGAGATATACAACGAGATATTTGTATAGGACATCTCTAAAAATTTCATTGACGAATTCTTGAAAGACGGCAGGTGCATTACTGAGACCGAAGGGCATCACTAGATACTCGTAATGCCCATCTCTAGTGTTGAAGGCAGTCTTCCATTCGTCGCCTTGGCGAATTCTGATTAGGTTATACGCCCCTCGGAGGTCAAGCTTGGTAAAAATTTTTGCCCCTTTGATACGATCAAATAGTTCAGTGATCAAGGGAAGAGGATAACTGTTCTTGATGGTTATCTCATTGAGGCCTCTATAATCTATGCATGGGCGTAACCCTCCATCTTTTTTTTTCACGAAAAAGAATCCTGCACCAGCAGGGGAGGTAGAGGGTCGGATGAACCCTTTCTGGAGATTTTCTTGAATGTATTCAGACATCGCTTTGGTCTCAGGGATTGACAGGGGGTAGGTACGCCCCTTAGGAGGGGACTTTCCAGGGAGGAGATCGATGGGACAATCCCATCGGCGGTGTGGAGGCAGAACATCAGCGGCTTGTTCACTGAAGACATCACTGAAAGAATGATATGCTGATGGAAGACCTGGAAGGCTTTTGACTGTGGAAGATCGGACTGGAGTTACTTCAGTCAAGCAATGTTTCTGGCAATAATCGCTCCATTCCACAATTTGGAGAGATCTCCAATCGATACGGGGGTTGTGGAGTTGTAGCCATGGTAATCCTAACACAAGATCATAAGAAGATTTAGGAATGACCAGGAAGTCCATACATTCTTGATGAAGTACCCCTATGTGGAATGAGACAGGGACTGTCCGATACACAATGTCACTTCCGCGGATCCTGCTTCCATCCACCGCTGTGAGGTAGTGAGGCTGGGGAAGAGGCAGGATTGGGATTTTGCACTTCTTTACCAGCTCGGCTGAGATAAAGTTCCCTGCAGCCCCGGAGTCTGCCAGGGCTGAGACTTTCAGGGTACCCACAGGGGACACAAGGGCAACAGGTAGAATTAAGTCATTGGTGGGAGGAGCTTTACTGAGACAACCTAACCTGACTCCCCCACTGCAGGTTAGGACTTGGCGTTTCCCGGACGCTCGGGACAGGACCCAATGAAGTGACCGGGGGCGGCACAGTAGATACATAATTTTTCTCTTTGTCTCCTGGACCGTTCATCTGTAGATAACCTAGATCTACCTATTTGCATAGGTTCTTCTGTGGAGGTTGTCGCAGGACGGTGTTGAGACGGAGGCGGGACTCGGGGAACTATTTTCTTTAATTTTTCTAAACCTCGCTCTCTTAGGCGCAGGTCTATTTTGACACACAAGGAGATTAAATCTTCCAGCTGCTCGGGGAGATCTCGGGTGGCAAGTTCGTCTTTGATGCGCTCTGAGACGCCCAACCAGAAGGCGGCTGTTAGCGCCTCATTGTTCCATTTGAGCTCGGAGGCAAGGGTCTGAAACTGAACCACGAATTGGCCCATGGAACGAGAGCCCTGTTTGATACGGAGAATTTCTGTAGAGGCTGACACAGGCCTTCCTGGCTCATCGAATATCCGTCGGAAGGTAGAGACGAATCTTTCATAATCGGTGAGAATTGGATCAGATCTTTCCCAGAGGGGTGATATCCAATCTAGGGCAGAACCTGACAGCAAGGAGACAATATATGCTATCTTGGTTCTGGCAGTCGGAAAGTTCTGTGGTAAAAGTTCAAAGTGAATGTCACATTGGTTTAGAAAGCCTCTACAGGCCTTGGGATTGCCATCATATTTATTAGGAGTAGGCATCTGAAGACGAGGGAAATATGAAGAAGCATGAGTGACAGGCTGATTAGATACTGGTGGCGGAGGTGGCCGGAGGGATTGCTGGAGAGAATCCAGACGAGTGGACACATCCTGGAGGTATGTAATCACCTGCTGCTGCGTCGCTTCTTGCGTCTCTATACGCGAGGTGACATCTTGAAGCGCCGCTGGCCCCACACTATGGTCGCGTGCCGAGTCCATCGGTCTTGAACAATCTGTCACGGCCTGGACTGTCTGTGTTCCCGGCACTGACCTGGGTGCGCCAGTGGAGGGCGCAGGGAACTGGAAGCGAGGAGGCTTGAGATAGCTGGAGCTCATGCACGGAGACAGGAGAGAGCTGAACTGCCGGGGACACAGAGGATTGGCTGAGACCTAAGGTAGAGGCGCGGGGTCTAAGCCGACAGTGGTATTCACCAGGGACCCCCGCAAGGGGATATGGACTTAGCTGCAACTGCCGACCAGGTCGCGGCCCTCTGCCCCTCTGTGACTTTGGCAGAGTTTGGATAACAAGAGTCTTTAATGGGGTACGAAAACCATCGATGGTGATCGATGGCACTGAATGCTATACAGCAATACGGAGGGTACTTGAGAGTAGTGGGATGCGGCCTGGAAGCCGGGGATGACGTGAAGGTAACACAGGGGGACACTGGAGACAATGAGAATTACCGGAGCGGCTAGGGAGCCGATACTTGAGATCACTGGGGATCGCTGGAGCGGCTAGGGAGCCGGTACTTGAGATCACTGGGGATCACTGAAGCGGCTAGGGAGCCGGTACTTGAGATCACTGGGGATCGCTGGAGCGGCTAAAGAGCCGGTACTTGAGATCACTGGGGATCGCTGGAATCACTGGGGCGGCTAGGGAGCCGATACTGGGGATCACTGGAGCGGCCTGAGAGCCGAGAGGAGACGGGCACGGAACCCACGGATAACCGGACACTGAGCAAGTAACCTGGGCTGCACGAGAAGACAGGATCACACGGCAGATGGAAACACGTGGAGACTTCTGGCAGGAGTAGAATGACCAGGACGCTGAGAGTAACACAGGAGACAGCGGACTCAGGAAAACCGGACCTCTGGAGCACGTGGGGAGTCTTGACAGGAGCTTAACGCTGGAGAACTCACAGGTAAACTGACGAGTTGTTCAAGACAAGGAGGAGACTGTGAGCTGGGTATTTATCCCTCCAGGTGATTAGAGAATCAGACGCAGGTGATGGAATTAGCCGCAGCAGCAGCACACAGATCAGGAAGTAAGATGGAGTTTACCTGGATCATGTGACCCGCAACTTGATCAGGGAATACACCTGGAGCTTACAGTGACGCAGGGGTGACTGGGAAGCAAAAGACATCACGCCAGGGATTGCCGACTGTGCCGGCAGCTGACCTACGGAGGACACTACCCCAGCGTGCCGGTAAGGGGCGCATGCGAGCAGTGCGGGAACCGGGGTTCATGACAGTAAAAGTGTGTGAAAACTGCAGCATATATGTGTGTGTTTAGTAATGGTCCATTTAAGCTGCAATGGTTCCAATTGAAGCACTGACAAGCGTGAGATTAATGAGTAATGAGTAAAGGAGTGGATTGTATTGTGTTCAGCTGACATTGGTTGTACTGATTGGGCGTTCCGAATGCCTAGCGCATGACCGAGTGGTGTCCGCAAATACTTGCTTATGAAGACCGCATGTTTCCGGCCTTTTTGTTTGCGTGCATTCGGTGTGCTGTCCGAATGTAAGCGTACCATAATTAGTGCACTCCCTCGTGTACGCCCATGTTTATGCCCAGTTTAGCCCACTTTGAAACTACGCCCCTGTGTAGTTCCGAATGACGCCCATATTTCCCGAGTGAATGCGGTGCACATTTCTGTACGGTATTGGTGAGAACAAGTATGGAGACCTTGCGTGGCACATGCGCATAGCGTTGCCCACGCATGCGCAGACGACTAAAAAAAACGCCATCCGAAAGAGTGCAGGAAAGTACGCACAGACCAGAATAAGGCCCTATGTCCTATAATGCAAAGTAATGCTACTGTTGCTACCATATGCAGTGTATGATAATCTTGTATTGAGGACAGGGTCAGACCATAAACAGCATGCATTGTGCTGTCTCACTCAGGTTAGAGTGGAATGAGCTACACCTATTACTGTGGTCACTCTTTATACAGTGACAGATACCCTATTCTAAAGATACCCTTTATCTGTGGCTGTTTTCATCTTTGTTCAAAGTAGTTGATCTACCACATGAAATGGATTTGATTTTATGAATTTGTATCAAAGAATATTCTCCAGCATCCAGATTTGTTTTGATAACCATTTTTTTTTGCTATACCTCTGATGAAGTCGTTTGACGAAACGCTTTGGGTTTTTTGAATAAACAGCTTTACTGCAAAAATGGATCCTGCGTATTATGTAATCAGGTGCCGATATTGGACATTTGAATGAAATATTATCAATGATCTCTTTTATTATGACAGTGTCATTTATTATTGTACTATAATCTGTTGAGTGGTACTTTTTAGGTTTAGATTTAATTCTAGCATCTAGCGCACTCTAAAATATCTTTTTATATACATATATTTTAAAGGTCTGACCACTAAAATACGTTATTGTAGAGATGTATCGGTCAGTCAGAGGATATTGGCCATTAAATGAAAAACATTTTTACTTTACAAAACTTTTGACAAATAGAAATGAATAAATGACTCACTGGCAGAGTGATCTGTGAATCAAACACTGTAGAAATCGTTTCGAAATCCATACGAGATTGATCTCCAGTCAATTATTTTTTCTCTTGATTGTTTATTCATTTTCTACATTTTTTTTGACCTACTGTGGTTGGGAAGGGTAGGTGGAATAAGAATTGTATAAGCATAAAACTGTCACCCATCCATCGGACAGGTCTTAGGACTAGTTATAAATAACGGGGTATGTATCATTACGTCACCAGCATTATGGTTGAGATTCATTTATGTCGACATTAAGTTAGACATGCAGGAAGGTCGACATGACTTTAGGTCGACAGGGTCATTAGTTCGACATTGAAAAAGTAGCCATCTCCTCATCTTCCTCTGGGAAAAGTCCAGGCCCTGATGGATATACAATTAGCAATTATAAAACACTTAAGGAGATTTAGTCCCAATGTTATTAAAAGCATTTAATGAAGTATCCAGTGAAGAACATTTTTCTCCCCAATCTCTAGAAGCGCATATTACTGTAATCCATAAGAATGTGTTCCAGGCCTATGTCCTTATTGAATGTAGACCTCATATTGTACTCCAAAATAATTGCAAATAGACTGAAGGGGCAAATGCCCCAGTTGATACGTGGAGATCAAGTGGGGTTTATATAAGGACAAGAAGCCCAAGATAATACAACAAAAATTATCAGCTTAATTCAATAAGTCTCCCAAAAAAATATTCCAATGATCCGCTTGTCCACAGATGCTGAAAAAGCATTTGACAGAGTGAACTGGACATTCATGAGATCAATACTGGAGCATATGGGATTGGGTCCTACGGCATTACATAGGATTTTGACTCTATATAGGGGGGCCATCAGCAAGAGTGAAGGTAAATGGCACACGGTCAGATTCATTCGGAATTGGCATTGGTACGAGACAGGGGTGCCCCTCCTCTCCCCTTATTTTTGTGTTGTGTATAGAGGCCTTGGCCCTTGCTATAAGAACCAATAAAAGTATCCCAGGAATACGAATAGGAGAGTGAATATAAAATGGCACTATTCGCAGATGAGCTGTGTCTCCACTGTTAATCCATATACTTCACTTCCCCTTTTAATTAATGAGTTTAGAAGATTTAGTGCACTTTCATATTTCAAAATAAACTTTTCGAAATCACTTGCACTTATTATTTTAGCCCCACTTGAAGAAATTGTAACAGCCCCACTTGAAGAAATTGTAAAACTACAATCAGCTTTCCCAGTCATATGGAGTTCCACATATATCACTTACCTAGGTATAAAAATCACAACAAATTTAAACGATCTTTATTCCACTAATTTCACTACACTAATCTCTTCACTTAGATCTGAACTCTCCAGATGGAATAGGTAACAACTTTCCTGGATAGGAAGGATAAACGCACTTAAAATTAACACTTTGCCAAAATGTCTATATTTATTTCAGACACTACCAATACAGATTCAGGAAGGCTGGTTTAAATCACTGGATGCATTAATTAGGCAATTTATCTGGGGGGAAAATATCCTAGACTTAAAGCCGTGTACACACGGCAGCAATGTTTGCTAATATCACGGACAAGATGGTCGCTGGCGACCATATTGCCAGTGATGGGAGTGTGCCCTGGCGATAAATCGTCGGGTGTACGTTCCCATTCTCTGCCCCGTTCTAATAGCTACCAACTGATTACCTCTGCGGCACCGCCGGCAGAGGTTTCTTTTCATCAGCAACCATCTCTGGTCGCCGATGAAAAGGGGGCATTGAGCAATATATCGCCCCGTGTGTACCCATCTTAAGCTTTCATCCTTAGTAAGGTCCAGACAGGTAGGAGGCCTGCAGCTTCCAGACTTTAAGCTGTACTATCAAGCTATTCATTTAAATAGGATTCTAGAGTGGAGTAGAGAGAGAGAGACTACAAACAGTGGGTAAACATTGAGGCGTCATTTATACCTTTCCCGATAAAGATTTTACCATGGACCCCTAAATTATACAAGCCATCCCATATACACCCAACTATCAATGCAACATTAACAATTTGGAATAACATTAGAAGCAATGTGAATGTATCTACTACATTTGTCCCCTTAACCTCTTTCATTGCAAATCAATCCTTCTTACCAGGATTAAATTCTAAATGTTTTTCAGAATGGTCCCAAGGTGGTCTTTTTAGAGTAGGCCAGCTGGTGAACTCTACTGGAGTTAAGTTATAACAAATCATTCGCGATCAATAGAAAATACCCCAATCTGACTTCTGGAAATTAATCCAGATAAGGCATTATCTAATGACAGGTTTTGAGAAAAAATGTGTAGCTGTAAATACTCAATCTCATAGAACCTCAACTATATATAAATCATTACTACAAAAATATGACTCCCAGATTCCCCATTGGGTTTGCACCTGGGAAAAAGAATTGGGGATTACGTTAACAGAAAAAGAGTGGCAAAATATTTGCTTAAACACACACTATAGTTCCTTGTGCATTGTAATAAAGGAAACAATATACAATTATGATATGGTACAGGAACCCCTCTCTATTACATGCAATATATCCTTCAACTCCTCAAACCTATTGGAGATGGATGCGAGAAGTAGGTACACTGAAATATATCTAGTGGAGCTGCCCCAAAATGAAAAGATATTGGTCTGACGTTATCAAGGTAACTCAGCGTATTTTAAATGCTACAAAACCAACAGACCCTGCTTTTTGGTTGCTTAACCACTCACAAACTCCATCGGAATATAAAAATTCCTTGTTAAAACATATAGGTAACGCGGCACGAGCAGCAATTCCAGCAAGATGGAAATAGTAGTAGTTTGTTATTAAGGCGCCACAAAGTGTCCGCAGCGCTATACATAGCAAAAAAAAATCAAACAAATTAAAGAGTAACGTACAGGGTGTGTTGATAAATAGGGGTATAGCTGGTAGAACTAAAATCAGCATCAGTTCTGAAGTAGGTGTTGAAATTGTTGAGGAGACTAAAGATGAAGTACAGGGCAGGAGCGCTGGTGAGGTAAAGAGGTAGGGTGAGTACATGAGGAAGGAGGTCCCTACTCATAAGAGTTAACAGACTAAAAGGAGGTGGGTGGACGAACGAAAAACAATAGGATAAGTAGGAACGGATGGAGGGGTAGGGTAGGCAGGATAGGAGGAGCGAAAGGTTAGGAGGAGTAGGGATAGGCTAGTTGGAAGAAGTGGGTTTTGAGGGAGCGCTTGAAGGAGGTAAGGGAATCAGAAAGCCTGATGGGTGGCAGGAGGTTGTTCCAGTGCAGGGGGCAGCGCAAGGGAAGTTTTGGACACGGGATTGGGAGGAGGTGATTAGGTGAGAGGTCAGGAGGCGTCGGCAGCAAAGCAAAGAGGACGGGAGGGTGTGTGAATAGAGATCAGTGAAGAGAGGTAAGGAGCGATGGAGGAGAAAGCCTTGTAGGTGGTGGTGAATTTAAAGAGAACTCTGAAAGGAATGGGGAACCAGTGAAGAGATAGACAGAGGGGGGAGGCGAAGGTAGAGAGGCGGGAGAGGAAGATGAGCCTAGCAGCAGCGTTAAGAATGGATTGGAGAGGGGCGAGGCGGGCGAGATGTAGCCCGGAGAGAAGGATGTTGCAGTAGTCAAGGCGGGAGATTACGAGAGTGAACGAGAATTTTGGTTGCGTCAGTGGAGAGGAATAGTCTGATGAGCGAGTTGTTGCGGAGGTGAAAATCGGCAAGACTGTGAGAGAACACAAATGTGGGGGTAAAAGAGAGGGAGGAGTCAATGATAGCACCGAGGCAGCGCGTTTGGTCGGTGGAGGTGATCTTGGTTTCACCAATGCTGATGGAGATAGTGAGAGAAGAGGGGATGTTCGGGGGATGGAAGATTAGAAGTTCAGTTTTAGCCATGTTTAGTTTCAGGAAGAGTTGGGTCATCCAGGCTGAGATGGCCATGAGGCATTCAGAGACCATGGACAGGAGTGATGGGGATAGGTCGGGGGAGGAGAGATAGATTAGGATATCAACAGCATAAAGGTGGTAATGGAAGCCGTAGGAGCTGATGATGGTGCCCAGAAAGGTGGTGTAGAGGGAGAAGAGGAGAGTGCTAAGGACTGACCCTTGGGAAACACAGACTGGCTGCGGGGTAGTAGGAGAGGGGGAGCTCGGAGTGGAGACTGAGAAGGCGCCATCGGAGATATATGAGGTGAACCAGGAGAAGACCGTGCCAATGATGCCAAAGGAGTGGGGGGTGTTGAGCAGGAGAGGGTGGTCAACAGTGTCAAAGGCAGCTGACCGGTCAAGCTGGATGAGGATAGAGAAGAGGCCTTTGGATTTAGCCAATAGTAGATAGTTAGTGACTGTGGTCAGGGCAGTTTCAGTGGAATGTAAAGGGCGGAACCCGGATTGGAGGGGGTCTAGAATTGAGTTAGCAGTAAGGTGGCTTAGGAGTCTATTATAGGCCAGACGTTCTAGGAGCTTGGAAGCAAAAGGGAGGAGGGAGATGGGCCTGTAGTTGGACAGAGAGTTGGGGTCCAGATTAGATTTTTTGCGAATTGGGGAGACAAGAGCGTGTTTGAAGGAGGAGGGGGAAGATTCCAGAGGATAGGGAAAGATTAAAGAGGTGAGCCAGGTGAGAGCAGACCGACGGACTGAGACGACGGATAATATTGGAGGGGATAGGATCGAGCAGGCAGGTGGAAGGAGAAGCGGATTGAAGGATACAATGGACTTCAGCGGCAGTGGTGGGGGTAAAATAAGGACAGGGGTGGGAAGGAGGGGAGTGGAGATGTTGGAGGGGAGGAGGGAGGGGTGAGGTCATGGCAGCAGTGATGGCAGTCCTGAGAGAGGAGATTTTGGTTGAAAAGTAGGTAGCAAAATCAGCGGCTACGATGGAGGACAGAAGAGCAAGGTGTTGAAGGTGCCGAAGAGCCTGTGGGGGTTGGATGATTGGGAAAGGATGAGGGACTTAAAGTAGTATTCCTTGGCCAGAGCAAAGGCAGATCTGAAGGAGGAAATAATGAATTTGAAATGGAGATAATCCACAAGGGAGCGTGATTTCTACCAGAAGCGCTCAGCAGTGCGAGAGCACTTTTTAAGGAATCGGGTGAAAGGAGAGTGCCACGGATGGGGGTTGGAGCATCGAAGGGGGATAGAAGGCAGGCAGAGTCCAATGCCCAAGATAGGGTGTTGTTATAGAGGGAGGCTGCGAGGTTCGGGCAGGAAATGTCCGTGGCCGTCCGTGTGAATGGACACATGTGTCCATTCACAACTAATGTGTGCGGGATTTCACCGTCCGGCAGGAGCCGGAGTGTGTGAAACCAGCCAAAGGGTTCAGGGTAAATTACACTGTACAGTAGGTGCAGGAGGCTGAGGAGAAAGCCTGCGCCGCAACCTTGGCAACCGAAATGGATAGTCTCTCCATCGTGCAAGGATTGGTTTGCAAGATCTATTGACCAAACCCATAGACATGTTCATAACCCCACAATCCAAGTGGGCATGGAGTTGACTTTATATAGTGTGGCGAGCGGACGCGGAATACATGTTAAGTAATCCGCGTCCGCTCGCCATGCTTCGGGCTCGGCCACACTATATAAAATCAACTCCATGCCCACTTGGAAAGTGGGGGTATACAATAGAAAATGGGGTCTGGGGGGGCATTTAACATTGGACCATTGGCTTATTTTGAATGACAATTGCATCAACCAATCAGATGATCTCAATTCTAAACTAATTTGCATAATGGCTTTATTTGCTCTCCATAACTTACAGATGGAGCGGGATTCATCTTTGCAGGGGATGGCGATCACCATCCCCTGCTCCCGCGCCATCTGTGTGTCGGAAGGGGACGCGCGTCCCCTTCCGATGGTGCTGCCCTCGGTCGCCCGGTGCCCACACCGGGCGACCGCACCCCCCCACAGCCTCCTCGGGTCCCCCAGCCCCCCTCGAGTGGCAGGCGGACAGTATTGCGTCCGCCTTGCCGCCCGGATACTGAGACGCGCGTGCGTCTCAGTCAGATGGAGCGCCGTGTTGCTGGCGGATCGCCAGCAAGCATAAGGCCCGCTCCATCTGTACTGAGGTCCTTCCTAACCCTAGTTTAATTGAACACCTGCAGAACCAGCCACAGATAGTTGATAACAAGAGCATTCTTGACCAATTGTCTTGCTGGTTGAAGACTATTGCATGATGGTCCCAGCAAAAGATGTAAAATAGAAAAATGTTGACTACATTCTTGACCAATTGTCTTGCTGGTTGAAGACTATTACATGATGGTTCCAGCAAAAGTTGTAAAATAGAAAACTGTTGACTGACAGTACATAAACCAATCAGAATGGCTTATTTTGAATGACAATTGCATCAACAAATCAGATGGTCTCAATTCAAAACTAATTTGCATACAGGCTTTATTTGCTCTCCATAACTTACTGAGGTCCTTTCTAACCCTAGTTTAATTGAACACCAGCCACAGATAGTTAATAACAAGAGCATTCTTGACCAATTGTCTTGCTGGTTGAAGACTATTGCATGATGGTCCCAGCAAAAGTTGTAAAATAGAAAACTGTTGACTGACAGTACATGAACCAATCAGAATGGTTTATTTTGAATGACAATTGCATCAACCAATCAGATTATCTCAATTCTAAACTAATTTGCATAATGGCTTTATTTACTCACCATAACTTACTGAGGTCCTTCCTAACCCTAGCTTAATTGAACACCTGCAGAACCAGCCACAAATAGTTGATAACAAGAGCATTCTTGACCAATTGTCTTGCTGGTTGAAGACTATTGCATGATGGTCCCAGCAAAAGATGTAAAATAAAAAAATGTTGACTACATTCTTGACCAATTGTCTTGCTGGTTGAAGACTATTGCATGATGGTCCCAGCAAAAGTTGTAAAATAGAAAACTGTTGACTGACAGTACATAAACCAATCAGCATGGCTTATTTTGAATGACAATTGCATCAACCAATCAGATGGTCTCAATTCTAAACTAATTTGCATAAGGGCTTTATTTGCTCTCTATAACTTACTGAGGTCCTTCCTAACCCTAGTTTAATTGAACACTTGCATAACCAGCCACAGATAGTTGATAACAAGAGCATTCTTGACCAATTGTTTTGCTGGTTGAAGACTATTGCATGATGGTCCCAGCAAAAGTTGTAAAATAGGAAACTGTTGACTGACAGTACATAAACCAATCAGAATGGCTTGTTTTGAATGACCGTTGCTTCACCCAATCAGATGGTCTCAATTCTGAACTAATTTGCATAAGTACTTAATTTGCTCTTCATAACTTACTGAGGTCCTTCATCATCCAAGTCTAATTTAACACCTGCAAAACCAGCCACAGATAGTTGATAACAAGAGCATTCTTGACCAATTGTCTTCCTGGTTGAAGACTATTGCATGATGGTTTCAGCAAAATATGTAAAATAGAAAATTGTTGACTACATTCTTGACCAATTGTCTTGCTGGTTGAAGACTATTGCATGATAGTCCCAGCAAAAGTTGTAAAATAGAAAACTGTTGACTGACAGTACATAAACCAATCAGAATGGCGTATTTTGAATGACAATTGCATCAACCAATCAGATGGTCTCAATTCTAAACTAATTTGCATAAGGGCTTTATTTGCTCTCCATAACTTACTGAGGTCCTTCCTAACCCTAGTTTAATTGAACACCAGCAGAACCTGCCACAGATAGTTGATAACAAGAGCATTCTTGACCAATTGTCTTGCTGGTTGAAGACTATTGCATGATGGTCCCAGCAAAAGTTGTAAAATAGAAAACTGTTGACTGACAATAGATAAGCCAATCAGAATGGCTTATTTTTAATGACAATTGCATCAACCAATCAGATGGTCTCAATTCTAAACTAATTTGCTTAAGGGCTTTATTTGCTCTCCATAACTTACTGAGGTCCTTCCTAACCCTAGTTCAATTGAACACCAGCCACAGATAGTTGATAACAAGAGCATTCTTGACCAATTGTCTTGCTGGTTGAAGACGATTGCATGATGGTCCCAGCAAAAGTTGTACAATAGAAAACTGTTAACTGACAATACGTGAGCCAATCAGAATGGCTTATTTTGAATGACAATTGCATCAACCAATCAGATGATCTCAATTCTAAATTAATTTGCATAATGGCTTTATTTGCTCTCCATAACTTACTGAGGTCCTTCCTAACCCTAGTTTAATTGAACACCTGCAGAACCAGCCACGGATAGTTGATAACAAGAGCATTCTTGACCAATTGATTTGCTGGTTAAAGACTATTGCATGATGGTCCCAGCAAAAGTTGTAAAATAGAAAACTGTTGACTGACAGTACATAAACCAATTAGAATTGCTTATTTTGAATGACAGTTGAGTTTGAAGAAACTCAGGAGCCCGAGGTGTGCCTAAACACGGGCAAAAGCGGCCGTGCGATCGAGTGGGCTTATCTCCCGAAGGAGACGGGCCCCGTTTTTCCCCTAATCCCTCTCAGCCATAAGGCCGAAGAGGGGAAAATAGGGAACGGTGGGTTCTCTTCGCCGAAACTTAGAGAGACCCTCATTCCTCAACCCCCGAAAGGGTTAGGACGGTGGGTCCTCCGCACCCCATGGTTTGGAGAGACCCGCAGTGGACTTCCCTCCGCCTTGCAGCTCGGGGTCGTCCTCGGGGGGCACGAAGCTCTCCCCAAAAGGCGAGAGCTTCAGCACTTTGGGGAAATGGAAGGCCCGTAAGGGACGACCACACAACCCAAAAAAATGTGACAAACTACAAAAAAACAGAAAACGTGAAGTGACGAACATGAGAAGGAAAAGAAATAAATAATAAAGAAGACCCTAGCCAGAAGGCCAGGGTGGGGGTGTGTGAAAAATTGTCCTACCCCATCCAAAAGGACGAGGTAAGGACGTGAAGCGCGTACCTAGAGGGGAAGTGCGCAGTGCTAGTGCTTACTAGTGCATGGTGATTTTGGGATCACCCGTGCATGTTCGGCACCCCCGAGTTTCCCCGGGGGCACAGTGCAGCCTCGGACTCCAAGCAGCCAGCCAGTCAGCGTCCGACCAAGTGTTTCTCCGTCTCAACAGCAGGCACTTTCCAGCCCCTGGCATGGGAATGGGTACTCCACTGGGCCTTTCGAAAGACTCCCTTAGGGGCTGCACCCCCATCGGAAGGGCAATCTACTCAACCCTGGGAGCGGAGAAACACTGGGACTAAGATACTAGGCTGAGCTTTTCGCTGTGCCCAGGCTGGGGGCCTGCCCCAACCTGGACCAATCTACTCAGCTAGACTTTTCACCACTCCCAGGCAAAAAAGAGGGGTCCCACACCCTCCGCCCATCAGAACAGCTACTCAGTCCAGCCTTTCTCTATTCTCTGCCAGAGGCCAGTCCATACCCACTGATAAGAACAGATACTACACTTGATCTTAGCCAAAAGGCCGAGAAGCGATTTTGAATGACAGTTGCATCACCCAATCAGATGGTCTCAATTCTGAACTAATTTGCATAAGTACTTAATTTGCTTTTCATAACTTACTGAGGTCCTTCCTCATCCATGTCTAATTGAACACCTGCAGAAACAGCCACAGATAGTTGATAACAAGAACATTCTTGACCAATTGTCTTGCTGGTTGAAGGCTATTGCTTGATGGTGCCAGCAAAAGTTGTAAAATATAAAAATGTTGACTGATAGTACATAAACCAATCAGAATGGCTTATTTTTAATGACAATTGTATCAACCAATCAGATGGTCTCAATTCTAAACTAATTTGCATAAGGGCTTTATTTGCTCTCCATAACTTACTGAGGTCCTTCCTAACCCTAGTTTAATTGAACACCTGCATAACCAGCCACAGATAGTTGATAACAAGAGCATTCTTGACCAATTGTCTTGCTGGTTGAAGACTATTGCGTGATGGTCCCAGCAAAAGTTGTAAAACAGAAAACTGTTGATTAACAGTACATAAACCAATCAGAATGGCTTATTTTGAATGACAATTGCATCAACCAATCAGATTATCTCAATTCTAAACTAATTTTCATAATGGCTTTATTTGCTCTCCATAACTTACTGAGGTCCTTCCTAACCCTAGTTTAATTGAACACCTGCAGAACCAGCTACAGATAGTTGATAACAAGAACATTTTTGACCAATTGTCTGGGCTTTGCAGCCTTTTGGCCCGGGCTGAGGTCTGGGCCTGAGGTTGTGAGGTTGGAAAACTTTTCTGTGGGATCTACTACGTTGAGGAGGTATCAACACCGCAGGAATTTTGAAGCATCATGGCTGGAACACCTGGACTGAAGAATTCAATCCATTTTTTCGTGCAAGAAAGAAGGAGGAAAGACTGTGGACTTTATCATCTCGTGAGGGAAGTTTTGGTGGAGCTGGCAGGAGTGGAGCTAAGTACTGTTTTTTGTATCCAAGATTTTCCTAACCAGGGCATGTATGATGTCAGTTTTTTCGATGGGAAAGACAGTTACAAAGTTTATGAAATGTTAAAAGAGAAATATCTGGACCCTAAAATGGAGGGGATAGAAATGTTTCCCCTATTTACTGCACAAGAAGTCCCAATCACAGTACATGCTTACAATCCGTTTATGAACTATGATTTGTTACTTGCTTTCCTTGCAAGGTATTGCAGTACTGTGAGAGGAGGGGAATTTTTGAAAAACAGTATGGGTATCTTTAATGCCAAAAGAAAATGTTGGTGTAAACTAAGGAGGGATGATAGATGTCCAGGTGGGGTAATGCATCCTCCTGCTAATTTCACAATTGGAGGCAACAGGTGCTTCCTATATTACCCCACCCAACCCAGATTCTGCAGAAAATGTTTTGAATATGGCCACACAAGGGAAGAGTGTGAGAAAGGGAGAACCTGTAGAAACTGCAGAAAAGAGGGGCATGAAGCAAACCGGTACCCAGAGGAACGCAAATGCGACCTCTGCGGGGAACCTGGACATTCTTTCAAAACATGCTCAGAATTCACCAAAGCTCGAAAAGAGCAAGGTGCTCGAAGATTAGCTGAGCAAGCTGAAAGAGAAGCCAGAGAGGCAGCATGCCAAATGGCTAAGGATACTCGCACAACAGAGGCTAAAAAGACATGTATAGCCCAGGTGCTTGTTGTGCAAAATGGAGTACAGATGGAGGTGGAGGCACAGGCTACACCAGATCCACAACAGCCAGTTAAGGCAATGCAAACTGCTGATACTGCAACTGACCACAGTGAGGAGCAGTTGAAAGTCTTTGCAGCTGAGGCTAGTCAACTCGTTACAGAGAGTGATGAAAGCTCAGCTGAAAGTCAAAATTTAGATTCAGAGGATATTCAAAGTGCTGATACCATATTGTTTGATGAGGAGTCTATAAAACTGAGGAAAGCAACTCCTGATGGAAGGGCTGTTAAAAAAGCCAGAATTGAAAGGGTTAAATGCAGTCCCTCAGCAATTGAACCAGATGGTATGGATACTACCTTAAGTTCCGAAGACAATGCCAGTTCCCCATCTTCCACTGAATCTTCTAATATTTTTGGGGCATCCAAACAGTCAATCGCACGTTTGACTGGGAAGGAGAACTATGATGAAATTGGATGATGCTGATTTAAGTTGTGTTTTTGTAACCAACTACCTTGAAATTATTTACGGGACTTCTAAATCTACCTATGCCTAATATTACAAGCAACATTAGTGTAAAAGTTGCAACATTAAATGTCAGGCTGATAACAAGCAGACCCAGGCGTGCTGCGGTTTTTGAAATATTAAAAAACTTAAAAGCTGATATAATTTGTGTACAGGAATGTGGGATTTCAGAGCCCATTAAAAAAGAATGGGACAAAGGGGATAGTTTTTGGTCTGGGTCTTGTTTAAATAAAAATGATGGGGTGGGTATTGTAATAAATAATAGGGATATTATAGGGGAGGATTTTTTTATGGTGGAAGAAGGGAGGTGTATTGTTGGGACTTTTAGTCTTAGAGGGTGGAGGTTTAGGATCATGTGTATATATGCTCCTGCTTGTAAATTAGAAAGAAAGAAATTGTTTGATAAGATAAGGTTATTCCTTCCTGGAAGAACACCCCTTATATTAATGGGGGATTTCAATTGTATAATTGAGAAAAGTGAGAGAGGATATGGAAGTACTAGGAGTGTTGATATAACCGGGAATATATTAAATCAGATTATTACGGATTTTTCCTTTATAGATGCAGCTGCGGTGTGTATGAGGAAGCCACCTCCACCAACGTATATTGCTGATAGAGGAGGCATAACTTCCAGAATTGACTATATTTTCATATCCAAAGGTATATCATGTATGAATGGAGAGCAGGTAAGAATGCCTTTTTCAGATCACGAATGCATTATATGTGAAGTCCAAGGGAATGTAAACGATGTATATGGTAGAGGTATATGGAAATTAAATGTTCGTTTGCTAGAAGACTGTAAAGTAAGGGATGATTTGGTTAAGATGTATACAATATGGAAGAGGAGAAAAAATGACTTTGAGAATATATTAGTATGGTGGGAGTGGCTGAAAGTTAGGATAAGGTGTTTTTTCAGAAAATGGGGAATCAAAAAAGTAAGGAAGGAAAGAATGAGGTATGAGTTATTATGTGTAAGAATGAGGTATCTTTACAAAATGAGAGATCTAGGATTTGACATGAGTGAAGAGGGGATACGGTCGTTTTATCGAATGACATTAGGTCGAATGTCATTTGGTCGACCCCACTTGGTCGAATGTGTAAAAAGGTCGACATGGGTTTATGTCGAACTTCCGACTATGTCGACTGCCATTAGGTCGACTGGGGTTAGGTCGAATTGCTCTTTTTGGTTTTTTTTTGGTGCCGACATGTGCCGACAGGCGGTGGTTCATGCCCTACCATCCACTAGGGCGTTGTGGAGGTTATTAAAGCTGTGGCGAGCGAAGCGAGCCACCGTGCCCGAAGCATTGCGAGCGAAGCGAGGGTCTGATTCACTATGTCAACAGTGTCCATGTCGACACTGTTGACATTTCGGCCAAAAAAAACCCAAAAAGAGCAATTCGACATAACCCCAGTCGACCTAATGGCAGTCGACATAGTCGGAAGTTCGACATAAACCCATGTCGAGCTTTTTACACATTCGACCTAGTTGGGTCGACCAAATGACATTCGACCTAATTTCATTCGATAAAACGATCCACACCCGTGAAGAGATAGTGAAAGAAAGGCGTGTGTTAAACAACTATTTGGAAAATAGGGGGAAAAAAATCATTTTTAGAGCGAAAGTTGAGCATCAAGAGAAAAATGAGAAATGTACAAGTTTTTTTTTCAGGAAAATATGTAAAAGGAAAAATGATATGGATGTATTAAGGAATGGAGAAGGAATGGATGTTAGTGGTGGTAAATTAACGGAAGAAGTAGTTAAGTTTTACAAAGAATTGTATGGAAGGAAAAGTATTGAAAGTGATATGGGAGATGAAGTTTTAAGTGTATTACAGAATGAAGTGAGTCAGGAAGATAAAAGTGTTTTGATGGAAGATATTGGTGCGGAAGAAGTAAAAATGGTGGTTATGAATGCAAGAAAAAACAAAACTCCTGGGCAAGATGGATTGCCAGTAGAGTTATATTGTATGTGTTGGGATATGTTGGGAAGTGATTTAGTGGAAGTATGCCAGTTTATGTGGATACATGGTATAATTGGCAAGTCTATGGGTAAGGGTGTTGTAGTTTTAATATATAAAAAAAAATGATAGAAGAGATCTGGGCAACTGGAGGCCTATAACTTTGTTAAATTCAGATTACAAAATATATTCAAAAATTTTGGCGAATCGAATGAGAAGTGTAATAGGAAAAATTGTGAATGAAGACCAAATATGTGCTGTACCGGAACGTAAAATTAGTGATAATTTGATTTTATTAAGGGATACACTGAGAGATTGTAAAGATAGGAAACAAGGTTGTGTGGTTTTGAGTCTTGATTTTGAAAAAGCCTTTGATAAAGTTGCACATGAGTTTATGTTCAGAGTTTTGTTAAAAATGGGGTTTCCTGCTGGGTTTGTAGAAAGAGTAAGAAGTTTGTATGTTTTGGCATCGAGTTGTATATTGGTGAATGGGAATGTGAGTGAGGAGATCATGGTTAAATCAGGTGTAAGGCAGGGGTGTCCTGTGTCCCCTGTGTTGTTTATTTGTGTGATGGAGCCACTGTTACAAATGATTAGGTGTGATAAGGTTGTGAGAGGAGTACTTATACCTGGGAGTGGTGGTAAGAGTGCTAAAGTAATGGGGTACATGGATGATGTGGTAGTATTGTGTCAAAACCAAGCAGCCTTAAACAGGACAAGATTATTAGTGGGTTTTTTCTGTAATGCATCAGGCTTTAAAATTAATTGGGATAAAAGTAATTATAGAGTGTTTGGTGAAATTGATGTGGAAGTGAATGAGATTACAAGAGTGGCAGGGGGGATAAAGGTGTTGGGTTTAATTTTCGATGATAACTTAAAAGGTAATGATAGTTGGAATGAATGTAATAGGAAGATTATGAAGAAATTGGATTTCTGGAAATTAAGAAATTTATCAATGACAGGGAAAGTACTAGTTGTGAAGAGTGTGATTCTTCTCATAATATTGTATGTTGCATGTGTGTTCCCCCCCCCCCCAAATGGTGTTTTTAGAAAAATTGTAAGGAAATGTTTTGTTTTTCTGTGGGGTAGTAAAATGGAGTGGTTGAGACGTGAGAATGTGGTTAAATCTAGGATTAAAGGAGGGGGAAATTTTCCAAATTTTGATAGATTTATAGGAGTGAATTATGTGGCAATTGTGGCGAGATTGTTAAAGGGGAGTTCAAAAACCTCATGTATGACAAAATACCTGGGTGGATGGATGTTGTGTGGGATTGGATGGATGAAGAGATCTTTGAGTGTGCCAATGGCCTTCAGTTGCCCAGAATGGTATGTGTTTGTGGAGCGATTTATTAGGAAGAATGATTTGTTAAGTATGAGTATGGAAGATTTTATGGGGAGGAAGAAAATAATAAAGATTTTGAAAGACAGAGAAACTGTATGCAATATTGAATATTTGAGATTGAAAGAAGCAGAAGTGGTGTGGAAGAAAATGGAAATGAATGGGATGTCAAATAAACAAAAAGATGTGGTTTGGAAAGTTATGCATGGTGTCTTGCCTGTAATAATGGTACTCAAAAAGAGAGATTTGACAAGAATAGAAATATGCCCGAGAGAAGAATGTGGAATAAATGAGACAGTATTGCATGTAATGTGGGGATGTGGTTTTGCTAAAAAAGTATGGAAGGGTATGAGTGGATTATGTAGAGAATTGTGTGGTGTAAATGGGATTTCATGGAGGTTGGCAATGTTTGGTTTGGGAGTCAATGGGAAAATAAAAGAAAGAGTGATGTGGCTATTAATGTGTTGTGTAATGGAAGTATTGTGGGATAATAGGAATATGTATGTGTATAAGAAAGAAGATAAAAGTGTGAATGATTGTATTAGGATGGTGTTGGGGAAATTGTATACATGCTATTTGTTTGATAAAGAAGGTGGAGGTGGTATGGATGCAGAGGGAGTGTGGAAAGTAAAGAAATGGATGCATGTTGTAAAATTTGTATAGTTTAGGGTAGAGGGGATATGGTATTGTGGTGCTTTTTATTGGTTCTTTGTAAGTTCTTTTCATTTAAAAAAAAAACAAAAAAAAAAACCAGGTGATGAAGGAGAAAAATTTATCGCTCAGAGATAGTCTAAAGGGTAGACTAAGCGATTGCTTTTAAACCTGATGGTTTAAAAAAAAAAAAAATTGTCTTGCTGGTTGAAGACTATTGCATGATGGTCCCAGCAAAAGTTGTAAAATAGAAAACTGTTGACTGACAGTACATAAACCAATTAGAATTGCTTATTTTGAATGACAATTGCATCAACCAATCAAATGATCTCAATTCTAAACTAATTTGCATAATGGCTTTATTTGCTCTCCATAATTTACTGAGGTCCTTCCTAACGCTTGTTTAATTGAACACCAGCCACAGATAGTTGATAACAAGAGCATTCTTGACCAATTGTCTTGCTGGTTGAAGGCTATTGCTTGATGGTGCCAGCAAAAGTTGTAAAATATAAAAATGTTGACTACATTCTTGACCAATTGTCTTGCTGGTTGAAGACTATTGCATGATGGTCCCAGCAAAAGTTGTAAAATAGAAAACTGTTGAATAACAGTACATAAACCAATTAGAATTGCTTATTTTGAATGACAGTTGCATCACCCAATCTGATTGTCTCAATTCTGAACTAATTTGCATAAGTACTTAATTTGCTCTTCATAACTTACTGAGGTCCTTCCTCATCCATGTCTAATTGAACACCTGCAGAAACAGCCACAGATAGTTGATAACAAGAGCATTCTTGACCAATTGTCTTGCTGGTTGAAGACTATTGCATGATGGTCCCAGCAAAAGTTGTAAAATAGAAAACTGTTGAATGACAGTACATAAAACAATCAGAATGGCTTATTTTAAAAGACAGTTGCATCACCCAATCAGATGGTCTCAATTCTGAACTAATTTGCATAAGTACTTAATTTGCTCTTCATAACTTACTGAGGTCCTTCCTCATCCAAGTCTAATTGAACACCTGCAAAACCATCAACAGATAGTTGATAACAAGGGCATTCTTGACCAATTGTCTTGCTGGTTGAAGACTATTGCATGATGGTCCCAGCAAAAGTTGTAAAATAGAAAACTGTTGAATGACAGTACATAAACCAATCAGAATGGCTTATTTTGAATGACAATTGCATCACCCAATCAGATTATCTCAATTCTAAACTAATTTGCATAAGGGCTTTATTTCCTCTCCATAACTTAGTGACGTCCTTCCTCACCCTAGTCTAATTGAACACCTGCAGAACCAGCCACAAATAGTTGATAACAAGAACATTCTTGACCAATTGTCTTGCTGGTTGAAGGCTATTGTGTGATGGTGCCAGCAAAAGTTGTAAAATAGAAAAATGTTGACTACATTCTTGACCAATTGTCTTGCTGGTTGAAGACTATTGCATGATGGTCCCAGCAAAAGTTGTAAAATAGAAAACTGTTGACTGACAGTACATAAACCAATCAGAATGGCTTATTTTTAATGACAATTGCATCAACCAATCAGATGATCTCAATTCTAAACTAATTTGCATAAGGGCTTTATTTCCTCTCCATAACTTAGTGACGTCCTTCCTCACCCTAGTCTAATTGAACACCTGCAGAACCAGCCACAAATAGTTCATAACAAGAACATTCTTGACCAATTGTCTTGCTGGTTGAAGGCTATTGTGTGATGGTGCCAGCAAAAGTTGTAAAATAGAAAAATGTTGACTACATTCTTGACCAATTGTCTTGCTGGTTGAAGACTATTGCATGATGGTCCCAGCAAAAGTTGTAAAATAGAAAACTGTTGACTGACAGTACATAAACCAATCAGAATGCCTTATTTTGAATGACAGTTGCATCACCCAATCAGATGGTCTCAATTTTGAACTAATTTGCATAAGTACTTAATTTGCTCTTCATAACTTACTGAGGTCCTTCCTCACCCTAGTCTAATTGATCACCAGCAGAACCAGCCACAAATAGTTGATATCAACCAGCAAGACAATTGGTCAAGAATGTTCTTGTTATCAACTATTTGTGGCTGGTTCTGCAGGTGATCAATTAGACTAGGGTTAGGAAGGACCTCAGTAAGTTATGAAGAGCAAATTAAGTACTTATGCAAATTAGTTCAGAATTGAGACCATCTGATTGGGTGATGCAACTGTCTTTTAAAATAAGCCATTCTGATTGTTTTATGTACTGTCATTCAACAGTTTTCTATTTTACAACTTTTGCTGGGACCATCATGCAATAGTCATCAACCAGCAAGACAATTGGTCAAGAATGTTCTTGTTGACTATTGCATGATGGTCCCAGCAAAAGTTGTAAAATAGAAAACTGTTGACTGACAGTACATAAACCAATCAGAATGGCTTATTTTTAATGACAATTGCATCAACCAATCAGATGGTCTCAATTCTAAACTAATTTGCATAAGGGCTTTATTTGCTCTCCATAACTTACTGAGGTCCTTCCTAACCCTAGTTTAATTGAACACCAGTCACAGATAGTTGATAACAAGAGCATTTTTGACCAATTATCTTGCTGGTTGAAGACTATTGCATGATGGTCCCAGCAAAAGTTGTAAAATAGAAAACTGTTGACTGACAGTACATGAACCAATCAGAATGGCTTATTTTGAATGACAATTGCATCAATAAATCAGATGATCTCAATTCTAAACTAATTTGCATAAAGGCTTTATTTGCTCTCCATAACTTACTGAGGTCCTTCCTAACCCTAGTTTAATTGAACACCTGCATAACCAATCAAAGATAGTTGATAACAAGAGCATTCTTGACCAATTGTCTTTTTGGTTGAAGACTATTGCATGACGGTCCTAGCAAAAGTTGTAAAATAGAAAACTTTTGACTACATTCTTGACCAATTGTCTTGCTGGTTGAAGACTATTGCATGATGGTCCCAGCAAAAGTTGTAAAATAGAAAACTGTTGACTGACAGTACATAAACCAATCAGAATGGCTTATTTTGAATGACAATTGCATTAACCAATCAGATGGTCTCAATTCTAAACTAATTTGAATAATGGCTTTATTTGCTCTCCATAACTTACTGAAGTCCTTCCTAACCCTAGTCTAATTGAACACCTGCAGAACCAGCCACAAATAGTTGATAACAAGAACATTCTTGACCAATTGTCTTGCTGGTTGAAGACTATTGCATGATGGTCCCAGCAAAAGTTGTAAAATAGAAAACTGTTGACTGACAGTACATAAACCAATCAGAATGGCTAATTTTTAATGACAATTGCATCAACCAATCAGATGATCTCAATTCTAAACTAATTTGCATAAGGGCTTTATTTGCTCTCCATAACTTACCGAGGTCCTTCCTAACCCTAGTTTAATTGAACACCAGCCACTAGAGATGGGCAGTACGATTCATTGGAATGAGTTGAGCCACACGGCTCAGCTCAGTAAAGTGTGTTGAGACAGTGACTCGGCTCTCGAGTCACGACTCATATGGAATTACAGGCACAGGGAGACAGTGCAGGGCTCACAGCACACTCAGGGACTTGCAGAGGCTCAGTCACTCAGTGTGCAGGGAAGACAGGAAGTAAGACAGTGGCTTGGCTCACAACTCTTAGTGAGTTACAGAGGCTCAGTGTGCTGGCAGACAGGAAGTAAGACAGTGGCTTGGCTCACAACTCTTAGTGAGTTGCAGAGGCTCAGTGTGCAGGGAAGACAGGAAGTAAGACAGTGGCTTGGCTCACAACTCTTAGTGAGTTGCAGAGGCTCAGTGTGCTGGCAGACAGGAAGTAAGACAGTGGCTGGGATCACAACTCATTTGGAATTGCAGCAGGCACAGAGAGACAGTGCAAGGCTCACAACACATTAGGGAGTTGCAGAGGCTCAGTCCCTTGCTGCTGCTTAGTAACCGAACCAGCTTTAATAATGATTGTGCAGTTCATCTGGCAGAGGCAGGCAGCTGCTTATGCAATGATTGTTAATAATATAATTACCAACATAGATTCAGTGTGCTGCTGCTGCTGTCCCGACTCAGCCAACAGTGAGTATCTCGAATCATGCAGTCAGCTGAATGTTTCGAGACACTGAGTCGAGACAACGATTCACTAGCCATCTCTACCAGCCACAGATAGTTGATAACAAGAGCATTTTTGACCAATTGTCTTGCTGGTTGAAGACTATTGCATGATGGTCTGAGCAAAAGTTGTAAAATAGAAAACTGTTGAATGACAGTACATAAACCAATCAGAATGGCTTATTTTGAATGACAATTGCATCACCCAATCAGATTATCTCAATTCTAAACTAATTTGCATAATAGCTTTATTTGCTCTCCATAACTTACTGAAGTCCTTCCTAACCCTAGTTTAATTGAACACCAGCCACAGATAGTTGATAACAAGAACATTCTTGACCAATTGCCTTGCTGGTTGAAGGCTATTGCGTGATGGTGCCAGCAAAAGTTGTAAAATAGAAAACTGTTGACTGACAGTACATGAACCCATCAGAATGGCTTATTTTGAATGACAATTGCATCAACCAATCAGATGATTTTAATTATAAACTAATTTGCATAATGACTTTATTTGCTCTCCATAACTTACTGAGGTCCTTCCTAACCCTAGTTTAATTGAACACCATCCACAGATAGTTGATAACAAGAGCATTCTTGACCAATTGTCTTGCTGGTTGAAGACTATTGCATTATGGTCCTAGCAAAAGTTGTAAAATAGAAAACTGATGACTGGCAGTACATGAACCAATCAGAATGGCTTATTTTGAATGACAATTGCATCAACCAATCAGATGATCTCAATTCTAAACTAATTTGCATAATGGCTTTATTTGCTCTCCATAACTTACTGAGGTCCTTCCTAACCCTAGTTTAATTTAACACCTGCATAACCAGCCACAGATAGTTGATAACAAGAGCATTCTTGACCAATTGTCTTGCTGGTTGAAGACTATTGCATGATGGTCCCAGCAAAAGTTGTAAAATAGAAAACTGTTGACTGACTGTACATAAACCAATCAGAATGGCTTATTTTGAATGACAGTTGCATCACCCAATCAGATGGTCTCAATTCTGAACTAATTTGCATAAGTACTTAATTTGCTCTTCATAACTTACTGTGGTCCTTCCTCATCCAAGACTAATTGAACACCTGCAGAACCAGCCACAGATAGTTGATAACAAGAACATTCTTGACCAATTGTATTGCTGGTTGAAGGCTATTGCGTGATGGTGCCAGCAAAAGTTGTAAAATAGAAAAATGTTGACTACATTCTTGACCAATTGTCTTGCTGGTTGAAGACTATTCCATGATGGTCCCAGCAAAAGTTGTAAAATAGAAAACTGTTGACTGAGAGTACATGAACCAATCAGAATGGCTTATTTTGAATGACAATTGCATCAACCAATCAGATGATCTCAATTCTAAACTAATTTGCATAAGGGCTTTATTTGCTCTCCATAACTTGCCGAGGTCCTTCCTAACCCTAGTTTAATTGAACACCAGCCACAGATAGTTGATAACAAGAGCATTTTTGACCAATTGTCTTGCTGGTTGAAGACTATTGCATTATGGTCCCAGCAAAAGTTGTAAAATAGAAAACTGTTGACTGACAGTACATAAACCAATCAGAATGGCTTAGTTTGAATGACAATTGCATCAACCAATCAGATGATCTCAATTGTAAATGAATTTGCATATTGGCTTTATTTCCTCTCCATAACTTAGTGACGTCCTTCCTCACCCTAGTCTAATTGAACACCTGCAGAACCAGCCACAAATAGTTGATAACAAGAACATTCTTGACCAATTGTCTTGCTGGTTGAAGGCTATTGCGTGATGGTGCCAGCAAAAGTTGTAAAATAGAAAAATGTTGACTACATTCTTGACCAATTGTCTTGCTGGTTGAAGACTATTGCATGATGGTCCCAGCAAAAGTTGTAAAATAGAAACCTGTTGACTGACAGTACATAAACCAATCAGAATGGCTTATTTTGAATGACAATTGCATCAACCAATCAGATGGTCTTAATTCTAAACTAATTTGCATAAGGGCTTTATTTGTTCTCCATAACTTACTGAGGTCCTTCCTAACCCTAGTTTAATTGAACACCTGCAGAACCAGCTACAGATAGTTGATAACAAGAGCATTCTTGACCAATTGTCTTGAAGGTTGAAGACTATTGCATGATGGTCCCAGCAAAAGTTGTAAAAAAAAAAACTTTTGACTGACAGTACATAAACCAATCAGAATGCCTTATTTTGCATGACATCACCCAATCAGATGGTCTCAATTCTGAACTAATTTGCATAAGTACTTAATTTGCTCTTCATAACTTACTGAGGTCCTTCCTCACCCTAGTCTAATTGATCACCTGCAGAACCAGCCACAAATAGTTGATAACAAGAACATTCTTGACCAATTGTCTTGCTGGTTGATGACTATTGCATGATGGTCCCAGCAAAAGTTTTAAAATAGAAAACTGTTGACTGACAGTACATAAACCAATCAGAATGGCTTATTTTTAATGACAATTGCATCAACCAATCAGATGGTCTCAATTCTAAACTAATTTGCATAAGGGCTTTATTTGCTCTCCATAACTTACTGAGGTCCTTCCTAACCCTAGTTTAATTGAACACCAGTCACAGATAGTTGATAACAAGAGCATTCTTGACCAATTGTCTTGCTGGTTGAAGACTATTGCATGATGGTCCCAGCAAAAGTTGGAAAATAGAAAACTGTTGACTTACAGTACATGAACCAATCAGAATGGCTTATTTTGAATGACAATTGCATCAACCAATCAGATGATCTCAATTCTAAACTAATTTGCATAATGGCTTTATTTGTTCTCCATAACTTACTGAGGTCCTTCCTCATCCAAGTCTAATTGAACACCTGCAAAACCAGCCACAGATAGTTGATAACAAGAGCATTCTTGACCAATTGTCTTGCTGGTTGAAGACTATTGCATGTTGGTCCCAGCAAAAGTTGTAAAATAGAAAATAGTTGACTACATTCTTGACCAATTGTCTTGCTGGTTGAAGACTATTGCATGATGGTTCCCAGCAAAAGTTGTAAAATAGAAAACTGTTGAATGACAGTACATAAACCAATTTCACAACTTTTGCTCGGACCATCATGCAATAGTGTTCAACCAGCAAGACAATTGGTCAAGAATGTAGTCAACATTTTTCTATTTTACAACTTTTGCTGGCACCATCACGCAATAGCCCTTAACCAGCAAGACAATTGGTCAAGAATGTTCTTGTTATCAACTATTTGTGGCTGGTTCTGCAGGTGTTCAATTAGACTAGGGTGAGGAAGGACGTCACTAAGTTATGGAGAGGAAATGAAGCCCAGCTGGCACCATCAACCAATCAGATGGTCTCAATTCTAAACTAATTTGCATAAGAGCTTTATTTGCTCTCCATAACTTACTTAGGTCCTTCCTAACCCTAGTTTAATTGAACACCAGCAGAACCAGTCACAGATAGTTGATAAGAGCATTCTTGACCAATTGTCTTGCTGGTTGAAGACTATTGCATGATGGTCCCAGCAAAAGTTGTAAAATAGAAAACTGTTGACTGACGGTAGATAAGCCAATCAGAATGGCTTATTATGAATGACAATTGCATCAACCAATCAGATGATCTCAATTGTAAATGAATTTGCATATTGGCTTTATTTGCTCTCCATAACTTACTGAGGACCTTCCTAACCCTAATTTAATTGAACACCTGCAGAACCAGCCACAGATAGTTGATAACAAGAGCATTCTTGACCAATTGTCTTGCTGGTTGAAGAGTATTGCATGATGGTCCCAGCAAAAGTTGTAAAATAGAAAACTGTTGACTGACAGTACATAAGCCAATCAGAATGGCTTATTTTGAATGATAATTGCATCAACCAATCAGATGATCTCAATTGTAAACGAATTTGCATATTGGCTTTATTTGCTCTCCATAACTTACTGAGGTCCTTCCTAACCCTAGTTTAATTGAACACCTGCAGAACTAGCCACAGATAGTTGATAACAAGAGCATTCTTGACCAATTGTCTTGTTGGTTGAAGACTATTGCATGATGGTTCCAGCAAAAGTTGTAAAATAGAAAACTGTTGACTGACAGTAGATAAGCCAATCAGAATGGCTTATTTTGAATGACAATTGCATCAACCAATCAGATGATCTCAATTGTAAATGAATTTGCATATTGGCTTTATTTGCTCTCCATAACTTACTGAGGTCCTTCCTAACCCTAATTTAATTGAACACCTGCAGAACCAGCCACAGATAGTTGATAACAAGAGCATTCTTGACCAATTGTCTGGGCTTTGCAGCCTTTTGGCCCGGGCTGAGGTCTGGGCCTGAGGTTGTGAGGTTGGAAAACTTTTCTGTGGGATCTACTACGCTGAGGAGGTATCAACACCGCAGGAATTTTGAAGCATCATGGCTGGAACACCTGGACTGAAGAATTCAATCCGTTTTATCGTGCAAGAAAGAAGGAGGAAAGACTGTGGACTTTATCATCTCGTGAGGGAAGTTTTGGTGGAGCTGGCAGGAGTGGAGCTAAGTACAATTTTTTGTATCCAAGATGTTCCTAACCAGGGCATGTATGATGTCAGTTTTTTCGATGGGAAAGACAGTTACAAAGTTTATGAAATGTTAAAAGAGAAATATCTGGACCCTAAAATGGAGGGGATAGAAATGTTTCCCCTATTTACTGCACAAGAAGTCCCAATCACAGTACATGCTTACAATCCGTTTATGAACTATGATTTGTTACTTGCTTTCCTTGCAAGGTATTGCAGTTCTGTGAGAGGAGGGGAATTTTTGAAAAACAGTATGGGTATCTTTAATGCCAAAAGAAAATTTTGGTGTAAACTAAGGAGGGATGATAGATGTCCAGGTGGGGTAATGCATCCTCCTGCTAATTTCACAATTGGAGGCAACAGGTGCTTCCTATATTACCCCACCCAACCCAGATTCTGCAGAAAATGTTTTGAATATGGCCACACAAGGGAAGAGTGAGAGAAAGGGAGAACCTGTAGAAACTGCAGAAAAGAGGGGCATGAAGCAAACCGGTGCCCAGAGGAACGCAAATGCGACCTCTGCGGGGAACCTGGACATTCTTTCAAAACATGCTCAGAATTCACCAAAGCTCGAAAAGAGCAAGGTGCTCGAAGATTAGCTGAGCAAGCTGAAAGAGAAGCCAGAGAGGCAGCATGCCAAATGGCTAAGGATACTCGCACAACAGAGGCTAAAAAGACATGTATAGCCCAGGTGCTTGTTGTGCAAAATGGAGTACAGATGGAGGTGGAGGCACAGGCTACACCAGATCCACAACAGCCAGTTAAGGCAATGCAAACTGCTGATACTGCAACTGACCACAGTGAGGAGCAGTTGAAAGTCTTTGCAGCTGAGGCTATTCAACTCGTTACAGAGAGTGATGAAAGCTCAGCTGAAAGTCAAAATTTAGATTCAGAGGATATTCAAAGTGCTGATACCATATTGTCTGATGAGGAGTCTATAAAACTGAGGAAAGCAACTCCTGATGGAAGGGCTGTTAAAAAAGCCAGAATTGAAAGGGTTAAATTCAGTCCCTCAGCAATTGAACCAGATGGTATGGATACTACCTTAAGTTCCGAAGACAATGCCAGTTCCCCATCTTCCACTGAATCTTCTAATATTTTTGGGGCATCCAAACAGTCAATCGCACGTTTGACTGGGAAGGAGAACTATGATGAAATTGGATGATGCTGATTTAAGTTGTGTTTTTGTAACCAACTACCTTGAAATTATTTACGGGACTTCTAAATCTACCTATGCCTAATATTACAAGCAACATTAGTGTAAAAGTTGCAACATTAAATGTCAGGCTGATAACAAGCAGACCCAGGCGTGCTGCGGTTTTTGAAATATTAAAAAACTTAAAAGCTGATATAATTTGTGTACAGGAATGTGGGATTTCAGAGCCCATTAAAAAAGAAGAATGGGACAAAGGGGATAGTTTTTGGTCTGGGTCTTGTTTAAATAAAAATGATGGGGTGGGTATTGTAATAAATAATAGGGATATTATAGGGGAGGATTTTTTTGTGGTGGAAAAAGGGAGGTGTATTGTTGGGACTTTTAGTCTTAGAGGGTGGAGGTTTAGGATCATGTGTATATATGCTCCTGCTTGTAAATTAGAAAGAAAGAAATTGTTTGATAAGATAAGGTTATTCCTTCCTGGAAGAACACCCCTTATGTTAATGGGGGATTTCAATTGTATAATTGAGAAAAGTGGGAGAGGATATGGAAGTACTAGGAGTGTTGATATAACCGGGAATATATTAAATCAGATTATTACGGATTTTTCCTTTATAGATGCAGCTGCGGTGTGTATGGGGAAGCCACCTCCACCAACGTATATTGCTGATAGAGGAGGCATAACTTCCAGAATTGACTATATTTTCATATCCAAAGGTATATCATGTATGAATGGAGAGCAGGTAAGAATGCCTTTTTCAGATCACAAATGTATTATATGTGAAGTCCAAGGGAATGTAAACAATGTATATGGTAGAGGTATATGGAAATTAAATGTTCGTTTGCTAGAAGACTGTAAAGTAAGGGATGATTTGGTTAAGATGTATACAATATGGAAGAGGAGAAAAAATGACTTTGAGAATATATTAGTATGGTGGGAGTGGCTGAAAGTTAGGATGAGGTGTTTTTTCAGAAAATGGGGAATCAAAAAAGTAAGGAAGGAAAGAATGAGGTATGAGTTATTATGTGTAAGAATGAGGTATCTTTACAAAATGAGAGATCTAGGATTTGACATGAGTGAAGAGATAGTGAAAGAAAGGCGTGTGTTAAACAACTATTTGGAAAATAGGGGGAAAAAATCATTTTTAGAGCGAAAGTTGAGCATCAAGAGAAAAATGAGAAATGTACAAGGTTTTTTTTCAGGAAAATATGTAAAAGGAAAAATGATATGGATGTATTAAGGAATGGAGAAGGAATGGATGTTAGTGGTGGTAAATTAACGGAAGAAGTAGTTAAGTTTTACAAAGAATTGTATGGAAGGAAAAGTATTGAAAGTGATATGGGAGATGAAGTTTTAAGTGTATTACAGAATGAAGTGAGTCAGGAAGATAAAAGTGTTTTGATGGAAGATATTGGTGCGGAAGAAGTAAAAATGGTGGTTATGAATGCAAGAAAAAACAAAACTCCTGGGCAAGATGGATTGCCAGTAGAGTTATATTGTATGTGTTGGGATATGTTGGGAAGTGATTTAGTGGAAGTATGCCAGTTTATGTGGATACATGGTATAATTGGCAAGTCTATGGGTAAGGGTGTTGTAGTTTTAATATATAAAAAGAATGATAGAAGAGATCTGGGCAACTGGAGGCCTATAACTTTGTTAAATTCAGATTACAAAATATATTCAAAAATTTTGGCGAATCGAATGAGAAGTGTAATAGGAAAAATTGTGAATGAAGACCAAGTATGTGCTGTACCGGAACGTAAAATTAGTGATAATTTGATTTTATTAAGGGATACACTGAGAGATTGTAAAGATAGGAAACAAGGTTGTGTGGTTTTGAGTCTTGATTTTGAAAAAGCCTTTGATAAAGTTGCACATGTTCAGAGTTTTGTTAAAAATGGGGTTTCCTGCTGGGTTTGTAGAAAGAGTAAGAAGTTTGTATGTTTTGGCATCGAGTCGTATATTGGTGAATGGGAATGTGAGTGAGGAGATCATGGTTAAATCAGGTGTAAGGCAGGGGTGTCCTGTGTCCCCTGTGTTGTTTATTTGTGTGATGGAGCCACTGTTACAAATGATTAGGTGTGATAAGGTTGTGAGAGGAGTACTTATACCTGGGAGTGGTGGTAAGAGTGCTAAAGTAATGGGGTACATGGATGATGTGGTAGTATTGTGTCAAAACCAAGCAGCCTTAAACAGGACAAGATTATTAGTGGGTTTTTTCTGTAATGCATCAGGCTTTAAAATTAATTGGGATAAAAGTAATTATAGAGTGTTTGGTGAAATTGATGTGGAAGTGAATGAGATTACAAGAGTGGCAGGGGGGATAAAGGTGTTGGGTTTAATTTTCGATGATAACTTAAAAGGTAATGATAGTTGGAATGAATGTAATAGGAAGATTGGATTTCTGGAAATTAAGAAATTTATCAATGACAGGGAAAGTACTAGTTGTGAAGAGTGTGATCCTTCCCATATTATTGTATGTTGCATGTGTGTTCCCCCCCCCCCAAATGGTGTTTTTAGAAAAATTGTAAGGAAATGTTTTGTTTTTCTGTGGGGTAGTAAAATGGAGTGGTTGAGACGTGAGAATGTGGTTAAATCTAGGATTAAAGGAGGGGGAAATTTTCCAAATTTTGATAGATTTATAGGAGTGAATTATGTGGCAATTGTGGCGAGATTGTTAAAGGGGAGTTCAAAAACCTCATGTATGACAAAATACCTGGGTGGATGGATGTTGTGTGGGATTGGATGGATGAAGAGATCTTTGAGTGTGCCAATGGCTTTCAGTTGCCCAGAATGGTATGTGTTTGTGGAGCGATTTATTAGGAAGAATGATTTGTTAAGTATGAGTATGGAAGATTTTATGGGGAGGAAGAAAATAATAAAGATTTTGAAAGACAGAGAAACTGTATGCAATATTGAATATTTGAGATTGAAAGAAGCAGAAGTGGTGTGGAAGAAAATGGAAATGAATGGGATGTCAAATAAACAAAAAGATGTGGTTTGGAAAGTTATGCATGGTGTCTTGCCTGTAAGAATGGTACTTAAAAAGAGAGATTTGACAAGAATAGAAATATGCCCGAGAGAAGAATGTGGAATAAATGAGACAGTATTGCATGTAATGTGGGGATGTGGTTTTGCTAAAAAAGTATGGAAGGGTATGAGTGGATTATGTAGAGAATTGTGTGGTGTAAATGGGATTTCATGGAGGTTGGCAATGTTTGGTTTGGGAGTCAATGGGAAAATAAAAGAAAGAGTGATGTGGCTATTAATGTGTTGTGTAATGGAAGTATTGTGGGATAATAGGAATATGTATGTGTATAAGAAATAAGATAATAGTGTGAATGATTGTATTAGGATGGTGTTGGGGAAATTGTATACATGTTATTTGTTTGATAAAGAAGGTGGAGGTGGTATGGATGCAGAGGGAGTGTGGAAAGTAAAGAAATGGATGCATGTTGTAAAATTTGTATAGTTTAGGGTAGAGGGGATATGGTATTGTGGTGCTTTATTGGTTCTTTGTAAGTTCTTTTCATTTAAAAAAAAAGAAAAACAAAACCAGGTGATGAAGGAGAAAAGTTTATCGCTCAGAAAGTCATGTGAGAGATAGTCTAAAGGGTAGACTATTTAAGCGATTGCTTTTAAACCTGATGGTTTTATAGAAAAAAAAGAAAAAAATTGTCTTGTTGGTTGAAGAGTATTGCATGATGGTCCCAGCAAAAGTTGTAAAATAGAAAACTGTTGACTGACAGTACATAAGCCAATCAGAATGGCTTATTTTGAATGATAATTGCATCAACCAATCAGATGATCTCAATTGTAAACGGATTTGCATATTGGCTTTATTTGCTCTCCATAACTTACTGAGGTCCTTCCTAACCCTAGTTTAATTGAACACCTACAGAACTAGCCACAGATAGTTGATAACAAGAGCATTCTTGACCAATTGTTTTGTTGGTTGAAGACTATTGCATGACGGTCCCAGCAAAAGTTGTAAAATAGAAAATTGTTGACTACATTCTTGACCAATTGTCTTGCTGGTTGAAGACTATTGCATGATGGTCCCAGCAAAAGTTGTAAAATAGAAAACTGTTGACTGACAGTACATAAACCAATCAGAATGGCTTATTTTGAATGACAGTTGCATCACCCAATCAGTTGGTCTCAATTCTGAACTAATTTGCATAAGTACTTAATTTGCTCTTCATAACTTACTGAGGTCCTTCCTCATCCAAGACTAATTGAACACCTGCAGAACCAGCCACAGATAGTTGATAACAAGAACATTCTTGACCAATTGTCTTGCTGGTTGAAGGCTATTGCGTGATGGTGCCAGCAAAAGTTGTAAAATAGAAAAATGTTGACTACATTCTTGACCAATTGTTTTGTTGGTTGAAGACTGTTGCATGACGGTCCCAGCAAAAGTTGTAAAATAGAAAATTGTTGACTACATTCTTGACCAATTGTCTTGCTGGTTGAAGACTATTGCATGATGGTCCCAGCAAAAGTTGTGAAATAGAAAACTGTTGACTGACAGTACATAAACCAATCAGAATGGCTTATTTTGAATGACAATTGCATCAACCAATCAGATGGTCTCAATTCTAAACTAATTTGCATAAGGGCTTTATTTGCTCTCCATAACTTACTTAGGTCCTTCTTAACCCTAGTTTAATTGAACATCAGCCACAGATAGTTGATAACAAGAGCATTCTTGACCAATTGTCTTGCTGGTTGAAGACTATTGCATGATGGTCCTAGCAAAAGTTGTAAAATAGAAAACTGTTGACTGACAGTACATGAACCAGCCACAGATAGTTGATAACAAGAGCATTCTTGACCAATTGTCTTGCTGGTTGAAGACTATTGCATGATGGTCCTAGCAAAAGTTGTAAAATAGAAAACTGTTGACTGACAGTACATGAACCAATCAGAATGGCTTATTTTGAATGACAATTGCATCAACCAATCAGATGATCTCAATTGTAAACGAATTTGCATATTGGCTTTATTTGCTCTCCATAACTTACTGAGGTCCTTCCTAACCCTAGTTTAATTGAACACCTGCAGAACCAGCCACAGATAGTTGATAACAAGAGCATTCTTGACCAATTGTCTTGCTGGTTGAAGACTATTGCATGATGGCCCCAGTAAAAGATGTAAAATAGAAAAATGTTGACTACATTCTTGACTAATTGTCTTGTTGGTTGAAGACTATTGCATGATGGTCCCAGCAAAAGTTGTAAAATAGAAATCTGTTGACTGATAGTACATGAACCAATCAGAATGGCTTATTTTTAATGACAATTGCATCAACCAATCAGATGGTCTCAATTCTAAACTAATTTGCATAAGTACTTAAGTTGCTCTTCATAACTTACTGAGGTCCTTCCTCATCCAAGTCTAATTGAACACCTGCAAAACCAGCCACAGATAGTTGATAACAAGGGCATTCTTGACCAATTGTCTTGCTGGTTGAAGACTATTGCATGATGGTCCCAGCAAAAGTTGTAAAATAGAAAACTGTTGACTGACGGTAGATAAGCCAATCAGAATGGCTTATTATGAATGACAATTGCATCAACCAATCAGATGATCTCAATTGTAAATGAATTTGCATATTGGCTTTATTTGCTCTCCATAACTTACTGAGGACCTTCCTAACCCTAATTTAATTGAACACCTGCAGAACCAGCCACAGATAGTTGATAACAAGAGCATTCTTGACCAATTGTCTTGCTGGTTGAAGAGTATTGCATGATGGTCCCAGCAAAAGTTGTAAAATAGAAAACTGTTGACTGACAGTACATAAGCCAATCAGAATGGCTTATTTTGAATGATAATTGCATCAACCAATCAGATGATCTCAATTGTAAACGAATTTGCATATTGGCTTTATTTGCTCTCCATAACTTACTGAGGTCCTTCCTAACCCTAGTTTAATTGAACACCTGCAGAACTAGCCACAGATAGTTGATAACAAGAGCATTCTTGACCAATTGTCTTGTTGGTTGAAGACTATTGCATGATGGTTCCAGCAAAAGTTGTAAAATAGAAAACTGTTGACTGACAGTAGATAAGCCAATCAGAATGGCTTATTTTGAATGACAATTGCATCAACCAATCAGATGATCTCAATTGTAAATGAATTTGCATATTGGCTTTATTTGCTCTCCATAACTTACTGAGGTCCTTCCTAACCCTAATTTAATTGAACACCTGCAGAACCAGCCACAGATAGTTGATAACAAGAGCATTCTTGACCAATTGTCTGGGCTTTGCAGCCTTTTGGCCCGGGCTGAGGTCTGGGCCTGAGGTTGTGAGGTTGGAAAACTTTTCTGTGGGATCTACTACGCTGAGGAGGTATCAACACCGCAGGAATTTTGAAGCATCATGGCTGGAACACCTGGACTGAAGAATTCAATCCGTTTTATCGTGCAAGAAAGAAGGAGGAAAGACTGTGGACTTTATCATCTCGTGAGGGAAGTTTTGGTGGAGCTGGCAGGAGTGGAGCTAAGTACAATTTTTTGTATCCAAGATGTTCCTAACCAGGGCATGTATGATGTCAGTTTTTTCGATGGGAAAGACAGTTACAAAGTTTATGAAATGTTAAAAGAGAAATATCTGGACCCTAAAATGGAGGGGATAGAAATGTTTCCCCTATTTACTGCACAAGAAGTCCCAATCACAGTACATGCTTACAATCCGTTTATGAACTATGATTTGTTACTTGCTTTCCTTGCAAGGTATTGCAGTTCTGTGAGAGGAGGGGAATTTTTGAAAAACAGTATGGGTATCTTTAATGCCAAAAGAAAATTTTGGTGTAAACTAAGGAGGGATGATAGATGTCCAGGTGGGGTAATGCATCCTCCTGCTAATTTCACAATTGGAGGCAACAGGTGCTTCCTATATTACCCCACCCAACCCAGATTCTGCAGAAAATGTTTTGAATATGGCCACACAAGGGAAGAGTGAGAGAAAGGGAGAACCTGTAGAAACTGCAGAAAAGAGGGGCATGAAGCAAACCGGTGCCCAGAGGAACGCAAATGCGACCTCTGCGGGGAACCTGGACATTCTTTCAAAACATGCTCAGAATTCACCAAAGCTCGAAAAGAGCAAGGTGCTCGAAGATTAGCTGAGCAAGCTGAAAGAGAAGCCAGAGAGGCAGCATGCCAAATGGCTAAGGATACTCGCACAACAGAGGCTAAAAAGACATGTATAGCCCAGGTGCTTGTTGTGCAAAATGGAGTACAGATGGAGGTGGAGGCACAGGCTACACCAGATCCACAACAGCCAGTTAAGGCAATGCAAACTGCTGATACTGCAACTGACCACAGTGAGGAGCAGTTGAAAGTCTTTGCAGCTGAGGCTAGTCAACTCGTTACAGAGAGTGATGAAAGCTCAGCTGAAAGTCAAAATTTAGATTCAGAGGATATTCAAAGTGCTGATACCATATTGTCTGATGAGGAGTCTATAAAACTGAGGAAAGCAACTCCTGATGGAAGGGCTGTTAAAAAAGCCAGAATTGAAAGGGTTAAATTCAGTCCCTCAGCAATTGAACCAGATGGTATGGATACTACCTTAAGTTCCGAAGACAATGCCAGTTCCCCATCTTCCACTGAATCTTCTAATATTTTTGGGGCATCCAAACAGTCAATCGCACGTTTGACTGGGAAGGAGAACTATGATGAAATTGGATGATGCTGATTTAAGTTGTGTTTTTGTAACCAACTACCTTGAAATTATTTACGGGACTTCTAAATCTACCTATGCCTAATATTACAAGCAACATTAGTGTAAAAGTTGCAACATTAAATGTCAGGCTGATAACAAGCAGACCCAGGCGTGCTGCGGTTTTTGAAATATTAAAAAACTTAAAAGCTGATATAATTTGTGTACAGGAATGTGGGATTTCAGAGCCCATTAAAAAAGAATGGGACAAAGGGGATAGTTTTTGGTCTGGGTCTTGTTTAAATAAAAATGATGGGGTGGGTATTGTAATAAATAATAGGGATATTATAGGGGAGGATTTTTTTGTGGTGGAAAAAGGGAGGTGTATTGTTGGGACTTTTAGTCTTAGAGGGTGGAGGTTTAGGATCATGTGTATATATGCTCCTGCTTGTAAATTAGAAAGAAAGAAATTGTTTGATAAGATAAGGTTATTCCTTCCTGGAAGAACACCCCTTATGTTAATGGGGGATTTCAATTGTATAATTGAGAAAAGTGGGAGAGGATATGGAAGTACTAGGAGTGTTGATATAACCGGGAATATATTAAATCAGATTATTACGGATTTTTCCTTTATAGATGCAGCTGCGGTGTGTATGGGGAAGCCACCTCCACCAACGTATATTGCTGATAGAGGAGGCATAACTTCCAGAATTGACTATATTTTCATATCCAAAGGTATATCATGTATGAATGGAGAGCAGGTAAGAATGCCTTTTTCAGATCACAAATGTATTATATGTGAAGTCCAAGGGAATGTAAACAATGTATATGGTAGAGGTATATGGAAATTAAATGTTCGTTTGCTAGAAGACTGTAAAGTAAGGGATGATTTGGTTAAGATGTATACAATATGGAAGAGGAGAAAAAATGACTTTGAGAATATATTAGTATGGTGGGAGTGGCTGAAAGTTAGGATGAGGTGTTTTTTCAGAAAATGGGGAATCAAAAAAGTAAGGAAGGAAAGAATGAGGTATGAGTTATTATGTGTAAGAATGAGGTATCTTTACAAAATGAGAGATCTAGGATTTGACATGAGTGAAGAGATAGTGAAAGAAAGGCGTGTGTTAAACAACTATTTGGAAAATAGGGGGAAAAAATCATTTTTAGAGCGAAAGTTGAGCATCAAGAGAAAAATGAGAAATGTACAAGGTTTTTTTTCAGGAAAATATGTAAAAGGAAAAATGATATGGATGTATTAAGGAATGGAGAAGGAATGGATGTTAGTGGTGGTAAATTAACGGAAGAAGTAGTTAAGTTTTACAAAGAATTGTATGGAAGGAAAAGTATTGAAAGTGATATGGGAGATGAAGTTTTAAGTGTATTACAGAATGAAGTGAGTCAGGAAGATAAAAGTGTTTTGATGGAAGATATTGGTGCGGAAGAAGTAAAAATGGTGGTTATGAATGCAAGAAAAAACAAAACTCCTGGGCAAGATGGATTGCCAGTAGAGTTATATTGTATGTGTTGGGATATGTTGGGAAGTGATTTAGTGGAAGTATGCCAGTTTATGTGGATACATGGTATAATTGGCAAGTCTATGGGTAAGGGTGTTGTAGTTTTAATATATAAAAAGAATGATAGAAGAGATCTGGGCAACTGGAGGCCTATAACTTTGTTAAATTCAGATTACAAAATATATTCAAAAATTTTGGCGAATCGAATGAGAAGTGTAATAGGAAAAATTGTGAATGAAGACCAAGTATGTGCTGTACCGGAACGTAAAATTAGTGATAATTTGATTTTATTAAGGGATACACTGAGAGATTGTAAAGATAGGAAACAAGGTTGTGTGGTTTTGAGTCTTGATTTTGAAAAAGCCTTTGATAAAGTTGCACATGTTCAGAGTTTTGTTAAAAATGGGGTTTCCTGCTGGGTTTGTAGAAAGAGTAAGAAGTTTGTATGTTTTGGCATCGAGTCGTATATTGGTGAATGGGAATGTGAGTGAGGAGATCATGGTTAAATCAGGTGTAAGGCAGGGGTGTCCTGTGTCCCCTGTGTTGTTTATTTGTGTGATGGAGCCACTGTTACAAATGATTAGGTGTGATAAGGTTGTGAGAGGAGTACTTATACCTGGGAGTGGTGGTAAGAGTGCTAAAGTAATGGGGTACATGGATGATGTGGTAGTATTGTGTCAAAACCAAGCAGCCTTAAACAGGACAAGATTATTAGTGGGTTTTTTCTGTAATGCATCAGGCTTTAAAATTAATTGGGATAAAAGTAATTATAGAGTGTTTGGTGAAATTGATGTGGAAGTGAATGAGATTACAAGAGTGGCAGGGGGGATAAAGGTGTTGGGTTTAATTTTCGATGATAACTTAAAAGGTAATGATAGTTGGAATGAATGTAATAGGAAGATTGGATTTCTGGAAATTAAGAAATTTATCAATGACAGGGAAAGTACTAGTTGTGAAGAGTGTGATCCTTCCCATATTATTGTATGTTGCATGTGTGTTCCCCCCCCCCCCAAATGGTGTTTTTAGAAAAATTGTAAGGAAATGTTTTGTTTTTCTGTGGGGTAGTAAAATGGAGTGGTTGAGACGTGAGAATGTGGTTAAATCTAGGATTAAAGGAGGGGGAAATTTTCCAAATTTTGATAGATTTATAGGAGTGAATTATGTGGCAATTGTGGCGAGATTGTTAAAGGGGAGTTCAAAAACCTCATGTATGACAAAATACCTGGGTGGATGGATGTTGTGTGGGATTGGATGGATGAAGAGATCTTTGAGTGTGCCAATGGCTTTCAGTTGCCCAGAATGGTATGTGTTTGTGGAGCGATTTATTAGGAAGAATGATTTGTTAAGTATGAGTATGGAAGATTTTATGGGGAGGAAGAAAATAATAAAGATTTTGAAAGACAGAGAAACTGTATGCAATATTGAATATTTGAGATTGAAAGAAGCAGAAGTGGTGTGGAAGAAAATGGAAATGAATGGGATGTCAAATAAACAAAAAGATGTGGTTTGGAAAGTTATGCATGGTGTCTTGCCTGTAAGAATGGTACTTAAAAAGAGAGATTTGACAAGAATAGAAATATGCCCGAGAGAAGAATGTGGAATAAATGAGACAGTATTGCATGTAATGTGGGGATGTGGTTTTGCTAAAAAAGTATGGAAGGGTATGAGTGGATTATGTAGAGAATTGTGTGGTGTAAATGGGATTTCATGGAGGTTGGCAATGTTTGGTTTGGGAGTCAATGGGAAAATAAAAGAAAGAGTGATGTGGCTATTAATGTGTTGTGTAATGGAAGTATTGTGGGATAATAGGAATATGTATGTGTATAAGAAATAAGATAATAGTGTGAATGATTGTATTAGGATGGTGTTGGGGAAATTGTATACATGTTATTTGTTTGATAAAGAAGGTGGAGGTGGTATGGATGCAGAGGGAGTGTGGAAAGTAAAGAAATGGATGCATGTTGTAAAATTTGTATAGTTTAGGGTAGAGGGGATATGGTATTGTGGTGCTTTATTGGTTCTTTGTAAGTTCTTTTCATTTAAAAAAAAAGAAAAACAAAACCAGGTGATGAAGGAGAAAAGTTTATCGCTCAGAAAGTCATGTGAGAGATAGTCTAAAGGGTAGACTATTTAAGCGATTGCTTTTAAACCTGATGGTTTTATAGAAAAAAAAGAAAAAAATTGTCTTGTTGGTTGAAGAGTATTGCATGATGGTCCCAGCAAAAGTTGTAAAATAGAAAACTGTTGACTGACAGTACATAAGCCAATCAGAATGGCTTATTTTGAATGATAATTGCATCAACCAATCAGATGATCTCAATTGTAAACGGATTTGCATATTGGCTTTATTTGCTCTCCATAACTTACTGAGGTCCTTCCTAACCCTAGTTTAATTGAACACCTACAGAACTAGCCACAGATAGTTGATAACAAGAGCATTCTTGACCAATTGTTTTGTTGGTTGAAGACTATTGCATGACGGTCCCAGCAAAAGTTGTAAAATAGAAAATTGTTGACTACATTCTTGACCAATTGTCTTGCTGGTTGAAGACTATTGCATGATGGTCCCAGCAAAAGTTGTAAAATAGAAAACTGTTGACTGACAGTACATAAACCAATCAAAATGGCTTATTTTGAATGACAGTTGCATCACCCAATCAGTTGGTCTCAATTCTGAACTAATTTGCATAAGTACTTAATTTGCTCTTCATAACTTACTGAGGTCCTTCCTCATCCAAGACTAATTGAACACCTGCAGAACCAGCCACAGATAGTTGATAACAAGAACATTCTTGACCAATTGTCTTGCTGGTTGAAGGCTATTGCGTGATGGTGCCAGCAAAAGTTGTAAAATAGAAAAATGTTGACTACATTCTTGACCAATTGTCTTGCTGGTTGAAAACTATTGCATGATGGCCCCAGCAAAAGATGTAAAATAGAAAAATGTTGACTACCTTCTTGACCAATTGTCTTGCTGGTTGAAGACTATTGCATGATGGTCCCAGCAAAAGTTGTAAAATAGAAATATGTTGACTGATAGTAAATGAACCAATCAAAATGGCTTATTTTTAATGACAATTGCATCAACCAATCAGATGGTCTCAATTCTAAACTAATTTGCATAAGGGCTTTATTTGCTCTCCATAACTTACTGAGGTCCTTCTTAACCCTAGTTTAATTGAACATCAGCCACAGATAGTTGATAACAAGAGCATTCTTGACCAATTGTCTTGCTGGTTGAAGACTATTGCATGATGGTCCTAGCAAAAGTTGTAAAATAGAAAACTGTTGACTGACAGTACATGAACCAGCCACAGATAGTTGATAACAAGAGCATTCTTGACCAATTGTCTTGCTGGTTGAAGACTATTGCATGATGGTCCTAGCAAAAGTTGTAAAATAGAAAACTGTTGACTGACAGTACATGAACCAGCCACAGATAGTTGATAACAAGAGCATTCTTGACCAATTGTCTTGCTGGTTGAAGACTATTGCATGATGGTCCTAGCAAAAGTTGTAAAATAGAAAACTGTTGACTGACAGTACATGAACCAATCAGAATGGCTTATTTTGAATGACAATTGCATCAACCAATCAGATGATCTCAATTGTAAACGAATTTGCATATTGGCTTTATTTGCTCTCCATAACTTACTGAGGTCCTTCCTAACCCTAGTTTAATTGAACACCTGCAGAACCAGCCACAGATAGTTGATAACAAGAGCATTCTTGACCAATTGTCTTGCTGGTTGAAGACTATTGCATGATGGCCCCAGTAAAAGATGTAAAATAGAAAAATGTTGACTACATTCTTGACTAATTGTCTTGTTGGTTGAAGACTATTGCATGATGGTCCCAGCAAAAGTTGTAAAATAGAAATCTGTTGACTGATAGTACATGAACCAATCAGAATGGCTTATTTTTAATGACAATTGCATCAACCAATCAGATGGTCTCAATTCTAAACTAATTTGCATAAGTACTTAAGTTGCTCTTCATAACTTACTGAGGTCCTTCCTCATCCAAGTCTAATTGAACACCTGCAAAACCAGCCACAGATAGTTGATAACAAGGGCATTCTTGACCAATTGTCTTGCTGGTTGAAGACTATTGCATGATGGTCCCAGCAAAAGTTGTAAAATAGAAAACTGTTGACTGACAGTACATAAACCAATCAGAATGGCTTATTTTGAATGAGAGTTGCATCACCCAATTAGATGGTCTCAATTCTGAACTAATTTGCATAAGTACTTAAGTTGCTCTTCATAACTTACTGAGGTCCTTCCTCATCCAAGTCTAATTGAACACCTGCAAAACCAGCCACAGATAGTTGATAACAAGGGCATTCTTGACCAATTGTCTTGCTGGTTGAAGACTATTGCATGATGGTCCGAGCAAAAGTTGTAAAATAGAAAACTGTTGAATGACAGTACATAAACCAATCAGAATGGCTTATTTTGAACGACAGTTGCATCACCCAATCAGATGGTCTCAATTCTGAACTAATTTGCATAAGTACTTAATTTGCTCTTCATAACTTACTGAGGTCCTTCCTCATCCATGTCTAATTGAACACCTGCAGAAACAGCCACAGATAGTTGATAACAAGAACATTCTTGACCAATTGTCTTGCTGGTTGAAGGCTATCTCTTGATGGTGCCAGCAAAAGTTGTAAAATATAAAAATGTTGACTACATTCTTGACCAATTGTCTTGCTGGTTGAAGACTATTGCATGATGGTCCCAGCAAAAGTTGTAAAATAGAAAGCAGGACGGCGAGAATTCCCCAAAACAGCGAGACCCGCGGCTGCTGCAGAAAACTCGCAGTTTTTAGCCACGGGTCTCGCTGCTTCTGGAGCCGCATCCGCCAATTCCCCCTCGCTCAAAAAATGGAGCGAGGGGGAATTGGCGGATGCGGAGGTGGTGTTGAATGCTGTCAGGGTGAGTGGTGACAGCGAGCAGGAAGCCCTGCTCGCTGTCACCACTCGCAAACAGCATTGAATACCTGCCATAGACAACCAGTAAAATATGTAAAGCATTAGATCTTTCAGTAATGAGCAATAACCATCCACCTTGTAGTTCCTCTTCTTATAGCAATTTTTCATTTCTGCTAGCTGCCCCTATTGCCTTTGTTTACATAGCACATCCCTCCTGACTAGGACTGTTTGTGGATTTCTATAGCAATGGCTGCTCTTGGCTGAATTCCCACCATCACACCCACACTGTGAATGCACCTGTGCAAAGACTGCTGCCAGAGAACACCTGTCACACAGCCTGCCTGAGACCATTCCATAACAGTGGAACAATGACTTATTTATAAAGGCAAACGCCACACAGGTACCAAATGTGGAAGTACATTGACAAATCTATTCATATATACAAGATGTATGAGGAAAAGAACATATACTTTACAATTATAATATAATTTTATAATCATTAGCATGTATACCCCTAAAAAGAAACTGTTCTAATCTTAAGCAACCTTCTCTAAGTCATGTCACGTTTGATATTTCATGGCTAGGCTGCATGGCTGCATTTAAAATGTCTCTACTACCTAAATGAATGTATATGTTTCGCACAAGAAAGCTAGTCTGCTACCTTCTATGTTTGTGCATGTGTGAGAAAGAGATGTAGTTTCACACTCTGCCAGCAGATGGCAATGTTTCGGAGACTCATGGTCACTGGACATATATAAATATATAGATAGATCAGTGGTTCTCAAACTGTGGGTCCTGACCCCAAAGTGGGTCCCGACCTTCTCAGAATGGGCTGTGACTCCATGTTGCTGACCATCAGGCTGATGACTTTTCTAATCTCAGTCAGTGAATCAAAGACTCTGAAAAATCTGTTGAGTTGTCTGTTATTTTAGACTCCTCCAATCATTTTGTGCCTCCACATTGCTGTCATGTATGTGCTTTCAGCTGACCACACATGTGATGTGATGACCTTCTGCAGAAACTGTCATTATTTTTATTGTCTGATGGGGTCCCAGAGCAAAATAGTTTGAGTACCCATGATATAGATGATCAGTAGCAGAACAGTTTGAAGAATATATTTTTGTTTTCACCAACTTTGTTTACTTCTGTAAATGCCCCAATGATATCACATATGGCTGATGGCTGCCTAGGCGTTGTGCAGCTGGTCATGTATATGTTCCCTTTGTGATAACTGTATTGTCTCTGCTTGTATTGTTACCTGCCTGGCTGTTGCGGTGACCAGTGGCGGCGATGATGGCTGCCTAGCCGCTGTGCAGCTTGGCAGGAATATGTCATCTGTGTGATAACTGTACCATCTCTGCTTATATTATTACCTAACTGGCTGCTGCAACAACTAGTGGTGACACTAAGGCCTTGTGCAGCTCAGCAGGTATATGTTCCCTGTGTGATAACTCTTCTGTCTCTGCTTATTGTTACCTAACTTGCTATTGCGATGACCAGTAGCGTATAACTTTATGTGTTATGTATATCTGTACTGTCACTGTTTAACTGTACCTACCTGGCTGTTACGGCGGCCGGTGGCGTCGCTAATGGCTGCCTAGGTGCTGTGCAGCTCGGCAGGTATGTGTTCACTGAGTGATAACTGTACTGTCTCTGCTTATATTGTTACCTACCTGGCTTTTTGCGGTGACCTGTGGCGCCACTAAATGGCTGCCTAGGTGATGTGCAGCTCCGTAGCTATGTGTTCCCTGAGTGATAACTGCGCTGTCTCTGCTTCTATAATCCCCAGGGTATATCTAGCGTATACCTGTAGGTGTTATGCATATCTGTACTGTCACTGTTTCACTGTAGCTAACTGCATACTTGCCTACTTTCAAATTCACCTCTCCGGGAGAAGCCCGGAGAGGCAACAAGTCAGGGGGGGCGGGAGCAAGGCTGACATCACTTGGCCCCACCCCCATGCCAGAAAACTCTGTGATTTGCGGGCCGCGGAGAGGGGCGGGGCTTAAATTCAGCGAACGTGTAATTTTTGCCCCGCCCCCTGTCCGTGGACACACGATTTCCAGTAATTAAACCAGCGGGCATGAGGGGAGCGGGGTCTATTACCACAAAGTGGGAGACTTGCCCACCTTCCCAGGGGCCGGGAGAAGGACCCGATTTCCGGGAGGTTCCCGGCCATTCCAGGAAGGTAGTCAAGCCTGGCTAACTGGCTGTTGCACAGCAATCCAAATCAACTTCCTAGTATACGCAAGTATACATGGCCAATAAAGCTGATTGAGATTCTGATATAAAAAGTTACAGTAAAACTTTCACTTGGTGGGTTTGTAAGGAGTATAACAGTAAAAGGAGGATCAAGTTGTAGGAAAGTATTACCCCGTGGGGTCACAAACTGTGTCACACCCGGTACCCGGCTTGTAGGTGTAAAAGGACAGAGTTGAAAAGACCCATTCACAACAATGAAACATCCGACGCTGGGAGCTGATCTCATCTCCCAGCGCTGGCTTAGGAACTGCCTCCGGTGACGTCACCCACCTTGAATTATTCCGGCACCGGAGATGCCAGTGTAAAAGGCACATGTCGGGATGCACCCGCATTGGAGCCAGGTAGAAAATCCCAGGTGTGACCAGGCTAATCAGTGTAAAAGTGGTATTAAAGGAGAAAAATATAAAGTGATTGCTAAATGTGATGAGTTTTGTTTTGTTTTTCATTCTGTATTTGTCTTCAGGTGTGTTTCTTTTTTAAGAACTGTGTATTGCAGTTTTGTGAGTATATTATGATTATGTGTTTCTGTTTCATGTAAAATCAAATATATTTTTGTGTGCATATGTTAAAGACCTCATTACCCTCTATAATCAAAGTGGATGAGACTATTGTCAACCAACTGTCGCCTGTCCAAATCAATTCATGTACCCAGCAAGCAGCTACCTCCTCTCTCCTTTTGCCCCACCCAATCTCTCTTGCCTACACAGACATCTTTCTCCCATGTATCTGGTGAGGAAGTCATGGTCGGCATCTGTTCCTCTCCCTCTCCACCTCACCATTGACCCTATCCCCTCTTGCCTCCTCCACTACCTCTTTCCTTCTGCCTGTTCCCAACTTTCCCACCTCCTCAATATCTCCCTCTCATCTGGCACTGGGGCTAAAAATGCAAGGCTGATAAAGAGAGACAAACGTCCAGCCAATCACCTGCTAACTGCCATGTTACAGGCTGTGTTTGAAAAAAGTCAGTAAGGAGCTGATTGGTTGTACGTTTATCTCTCCTTATCACCCTTGCATTTATCTCTTGCTAAAGCTTAATACATCTGCCCCACTGTCCCTTCGGCCTTCTTGCAATACCCTCTCTAACTACTGACCCGTCTCACACCTCTTTTGTGCCTCCAAACAACCTTTTGTGTCTACAACCACCTTACTTACTTACTTTCTTTTCTCTCACTCATTGCTTGACCCATTCTAGTCTGATTTCCATCCTCTCCACTCCACTGAACTGTCCTCACTAAAGACTACAATTACCTCCTCCAATGTAGCCTGTGCAAGATGTGCACCAACAGTCATTGCGGTTTCAAAATCTTCCTACCTAAATGAAACAAATTATTAGGCCAAGGTACTGGCCAATCTGACAGGCCCCAAATATTATACAAGGTGCAATTTAAAAGAGAAAAGAGAAGAATGTCTGTTGCTGGTGCACCCAAAAATTTGACACATAAAATGTAACTTTTAATATATTGGTTAAAATAGTTGCAAAAAATAAAACCACAATACAAGACATACAACACAGTGTGATTAAAAATCTACACTCAGTGGGACCCCAGTCTGTTTTCCCTATAATAAAAAATTGGCAGATCTGATAGCTTCCCATGATCCCCTGGTGTGTATGGGCAATAACAATCTCGTGAATAATTGTTTTTTTTTTACTTTTTGTAAGGTGCCGCTGGACCAATTTGTTGCTACAATATGCAATGCAGAGTTTGTTGCTGGATCCGAGTGTGATCCCGACTCTGCTTAATTGTTCACAGCGGTACTGATAGCAGGCTGTGTGGTCTGGATGGCATAACGGGAGAAGGGGTGTCAAATTGCACCGCTGTCTCCCCGGTTGCCTTACACACGTGGGTCCGCTTAGTTGGCCCTGGGACAGTGGTGCCACTCACGAGCTCCCAACACCGTAATGGTGTTAGCGGGAGACAGATGGTATCGGCTGTCTAGGCTCCGCCAATGTAGGACCGTTTCGCTAGTGCGTGGAGTCTGACGCCAGATACCACACTACTAAGCGGGGGAATCCGTATGTTATGGAGACCCGGGGACGCTCGGCTATCTAAACAGATCAAAATGCAGTATATGGAGGGAAAGGGACTGGGGACACACACACTGAGTGTGATAGCGGTCTGCGTACGCTTCGCAAAAAGCTTCCTTTATACTGCATTTTGATCCGTTTAGATAGCCGAGCGCCCCCGGGTCTCCGTAACATACAGATTCCCCCACTTAGTAGTGTGGTATCTGGCATCAGACTCAACGCACTAGCGAAACGGCGGAGCCTAGACAGCCGATACCATCTGTCTCCCGCTAACACCATTACGTGTTGGGAGCTCGTGAGTGGCACCACTGTCCCAGGGCCAACTAAGCGGACCCACGTGTGTAAGGCAACAGGGGAGACAGCGGTGCAATTTGACACCCCTTCTCCCGTTATGCCAGCCAGACCACACAGCCTGCTATCAATACCGCTGTGAACAATTAAGCAGAGTCGGGATCACACCCGGATCCAGCAACAATCTCTACATTGCATATTGTAGCAACAAATTGGTGCAGCGGCACCTTACAAAAAGTAAAAACACCCAATTATTCACGAGATTGTCATTGCCCATACACACCAGGGGATCAAGTGAAGCTATCATATCTGCTACTTTTTTGATTATAGGAAAAACAGACTGGGGGCCCACTGAGTGTAGATTTTTAATCACACTGTGTTGTATGTCTTGTATTGTGGTTTTATTTTTCGCAACTATTTTAACCAATATATTAAAAGTTACATGTCAAATTCTTAGGTGCACCAGCAGCAGACATTCACATGGTTACTGCCCAAAAAGAATGAACCATTAAAGTATGGATTAATCTGCCCACACTTACAATCTCTGCCTACATGTGTATGCCTAGTCTGGCAATTGCTTTCTTTGCCAAATGTGTATGTTGCAGAAATGGGTGCGAACCGTTTACATTTTTGCTCGGACCCAGATTTTTCTAAATATGAAAGAACTAGATAGTGGGAGATTCAATCTGTTAAAAAAAATATTTGATTGGTTTTATTGAAAGGCATAGTATAGTAAATATACAGCAGAACAAAATCTTCAAAAAATTCTAAAACAGCCCTGGGTAAAATAGCACTAGTATAACCGTAGGCTATCATTAATTAACATTTGAAGAATTCACATCTCAGATATTAACACAGTGAATTTAGAATTCTTTTTAGTATTTGTTGGAATGAAGTTTGAGTAAACCACCTGTATAGCCAGCAGCAGAAATGATGTAAAAAAGATCTGCAGGAATTGATACTACATATGCATGGTCAATTTTTTTAATCAACTTTCAGCTAGAACAAATAAAAGTTACATAAAGTAATTGCTGGGAATATTTCTTAGCTCTAAACTGCTAGAATGAAAACATTTGCAGCAAAGAAACACCAAGTTTGACATGAATCTGGATATATAGACAGTATAAAAGATGCTAGATTGTAGTTATATAATACAGATATTTCAGAAGAGATTTAGAAAATATTTACGGCATATATTTCATAACTCTTGGATGGATTCGCGACCATGTGGAAATGCTCAATTATTTTGACCTACATACCACAGGGTCTACCATGCTCCTGTTGGCCCATAGACTACCGTTACACCATGATACAGAACGGAACCCACATGTGCCACATACCGGGCCTAATTCAGTCTGTATCTTAAAGAACATTTTTTTTGTAATGGCCAAAACCATGTTGTACTGCATATGGGACAGAGGTGGAGAGAAAGTTAAGCCACACGGGGTGATTTCTGCTAGCCTAAATACTGAGTGATACAGGCTAGGGAAATAGCCCTTGTGCTTCCATGCGGCTAGATCACCCATACACACGTAGCAATGTGTGTGTATGGGCGATCTGTGCTAAGTGTGTAGGCGAGTATAGGGGCCAGTATGTATATGCTCAAGTACTCCAATATTTGTGCTGCATGCAATCATTGCTAAGCATAGAATTTCTGGGTCCTATGGAAATATAGCTTTAAAACATTGGCTCCCATGTTGGAATTCCCTCAGATGTTTTCGGGCGATACACTCCTAATCTATTATATTAAAATGACCAGAAAGTATGTGTTCTGTAGTCATCAAATGATCTAAGTGACATTGCTGCATTTTGAGCAACATGCTTATTGTACCAATAATGATGGCTTTGCCTGATTTCAAAAGGAGCCATTATTATACAGTATTTTAAGAAGTGATGAGCGATGGCTGCAATTATCAGAAGTTTTAACCACCAACCTCTTTATATGACATACGTTAGCTACAGTATTTGTACAGTACGTAGTCTAGGTCTAATATTTTCATATTTAAGCATATTTAATGAGCGGGTCGCCGCCCCGTGCATATGTAATGAGTGGGACCTGCTCATTTCATATGCACAGCACTGGGTCAGCGCATTAGATGTGTACAGGGCGGGACCAGCGAAGCGCTCACTGCTGCCTGGGACGCCTGTCAGTTCAGCCAGTGGTGCCCACCGCAGACTCAACTGGCGCTGCTCCCCCAACCCGCCACAAGGTCTGCCACATATGTAGCTACGCCACTGTATAACCCTGAGATTGTTCCTAGTGTTCAGCAACATAAGGGAGAACATCCACCACCAATAAAAGATACACTGCTCCACTAAAGGACTATAGGGGCGAAATGTAATAGGGTGCAATTATTTAGATATGTGCAATTTTTGGTCAAAAAGTCTGAATTCGCACATGTTCCAAAGATCGCACATTTAATAGGGTGCGAATTGTGGTAAAAATTGCACTTTTTGCCACGAAATTAACACATTTTGAAGTGGCGATTTTTGGTCACCCTTCAATTCACATCCAGATGTTTTCCCATTATAAAGTATACAACTCGCAAATGTAATAGGGTGCGATTTTTGGTAAAGGTTACTAAAAATCACAAAAACAATACACCAGGTTCTGACTGACGAATTTGACAAAACCACGCACAGATCATTAAAATATGTGCATGGTTCTGTCTTAAAAAATGTGTAAAAGTTTAAATTAAATAAAAATGGCGTGGGGTCCCCCCTCTTGAGCATAACTAGTCTCATTGAGCTGGACCTGGTTCCAAAAATACAGGGGGACAGAAAGTGTAGGTGTCCTTTGTATTTCTGAAACCAGCCCCGGACTCTTAAGCCGGTCCTTGTTCCAATACTACAGGGGACAAAAAAACTGTGGGTCCCCCATATTTTGGAACCAGCACTGGGCTCCAACAGCCCGTGGTGTCATGCCACACCCGGGGGACACGTTTTTACGCAAAGTCCCCTGGCCGTACCATGCGCACCGTGGCTGGGGTACCTGGATGGGGTACCTGGGGGAGTGGGGACCCCCTCAATAAAGGGATGTGTTCCCCTCCCTCCTGGCTTTACCCATCCAGGGCTGAAGCCCGGCAATGTCCCCGGGGTCCCTAAGCAGTGGATGAAGGGCTGATATGTGTCAAATTTAATTGAAAAAAAAAAGTTTTTTACAGTCGAACAACAAGTCCCAGCATGCGGGGCATTTATTGGCCCCTTGCTTTTAAAAAAAAAAATCGCACCCTATTTAATTTCGGGGTTTTTCCAAAAATGTGCGATTTTAAAACATGACTAAAAATCGCACCCTTTACATTTCGCCCTAGATATTAGAACATGACTTCATAGCTTGTAGGAAAATATTCTAAAGCAAAAAAATCCCAAATCATATACTGTACACATTATTTTTGTAATTTTCTTACCAATGGTAGAGGCTTGTACATTACTTATTACATACAGCATGGAAGGAACTTCAAAGATTAACTAAAGCTATTAGAAATAACGAAACATACCAGAACTGAATCCAGTTTCTGTGTCACTTTCATCATTCGCATTGATGATCTTGCAGCAATGGCAGAAGCTTGGAATGTGAGACCATCAGTGTGACCTGTATCACTGACATCACTGGAAGTATGCACAGATTCTGCTTCAAGTTGGGCAACTAAAATGTGACAAAATATGAGAAAAATTTTAAAAACTTATTGATAAAATATACACACCTACTGTAGCTACACAATCATTTCAACAAAAAATCTTGGTACAAAGCATGTATTTGTGGTCATTTAATCCATGTACATTGTATAGAGCTAATAGAAAATCTCCACTCCATGTTAGCTTATATATTAACCATAACCCCCCCCCCCCCTCCCCTCCCCTCCCAATTGGCTACTTCTGCATGAACAACTCACATTCCAATTGGCTAGTTCTGCATGAACAACTCACTTTTAGGTTCTAGGTTTATTTAACAGGAGACAGTTAATTCATAAGAGCAGCTGTCTTCTCCTATATACCAAGCATAACATTTAGGAGTTTATCGCCACTAGCTGATGCCATCTTCTGGTGGTGATGGCATGCTCTTTGGAATAGAAAGAGCTGTGGAAATGTGAGCAAAGTTACTAAATGCGAAAAAAATACATGTGTTATTATATGGAGATAAGCTTATCAGGGCAACTATCCCAGCATGAATACATTTATAAACATCCCTTAAACTAGTGAATGAGCAATACATATACCCCTATTTATTTTACAATAATTGTACATGTTGAGTCTCCCATATCTGGAAGTATTTTGGGGGGTTTCCATAGTTGAGAATTTGCCCAGCATAATGTGATATCGTGTGGATGGGACCCATAATGAAACAAAAAATATATTTAAGTTTTATTTACATTTTCCCATCCAATCCAATTACAGATGTGTCCTCATATATCTCGCTATGGCATGTAGCACAGAATGCCTGTAGCAATGGACTATAAGGTTCATTACAATTCTGCTTATGGCAGGATTTTTTTTCCCGAAAATGCATCTTTGTGGCAACGCAATGTAACTAGGATAAACAAAGAGACTGCTCATTAATTATATATACTGTATGACACTGTATACAGGGGTGGATTAAGCCTACGGGGGGCGGGGGGGGGGTCACTTTAGACAGGGAGGCCCGCTCCCATGTGCCATTACTGGCTGCAAACTGCACGAGGAGAATATTACACTGTCAAAACACAGTGCAAAGGCAGTATAAAATTGGTCAATGGGTAACTGCAGGGTGGGGGAGTAATATATATATATATACACATACACACACACACACACCAAATGAAAAGCCTGTGTGTGTCCCTCTGTACATTACTCTGTAGGAGACCTCACAGGCTAGGCGCTGCCTCTGGTTTAAAACCCTCCCATGATGCTGCTGCTGCTATCGTCTATGGGCCTGAGAAGCATGTGATGAGCTCCATAAATCAGAGCTCAGCACAAGCATCTCAGCCTCTTACCTCTTGTGCAAGTCTCACTGGTCAACTCCCAGTAATGCACTGCACACTTGTGGAGTCAGTGTGCCTTGGCTCCCATAGGTGAAGCTGCAGCACTACCCCACTCCCATGCACAAAACCTTTAGCTAAAATAAAATAAATGCTGACCACAGGGGGCCCTAGATAGAGGGGGAACCAGGGGTACAAAACGCCCGAGCCCCCCCCCCCCCCCCCAATCTGTCCCTGCTTGTATATTGTGATGTTGTAAAATTGAGCCTGTAGACAGGCAGAACAGAATATGTATTGGAAACAAACAATACAGGAAGTGATGATCAGATGGAAAATAAGCCCTATAATAGTACTTCCCTGCAGATGATAATGTACACAGGGTTGTGGATGAATCTCTTGATAATATTCCAAGATGGCAAAAGCAAAACCGTAACAAAACAGGAAAAAAAACGATATGTAGTAAATTATACAACAATATAATGTTCCCAAGTGTTCTTTCCAGAAGGAAAGGGATCAGGTGTTGATTAGTAGACCTTCACCATTAGGAGTCAGTTGGTAAATGATAGGATCACATACAGGTAGGTTTTCTCAATAATAATAATAATTTTATTTATATAGCGCTCTTTCTCCAATAGGACCAGTGGTGTAGCTAGGTGCCATGGTGCCCGGAGCAAGAGCATGTTTTGCACCCACCCCCCGCACCATTTGTAGTAGGCGGGGCTCTTGCACAGAGAAAAGGGGGCGCGGCCTAACATTATACCACACACCGTAATGCCCATTGCACATTTTAGTGAACTTTGAAATACCCATTACACATAAAGCCACATGCCGTAATGACAATTACACATAAGGCCACACATGATGCCCATTATATACTAAAGTATATAACAAACCGTAATGCCCATTACATACTATATAATAAACCGTAATGCCCATTACACTTTTGACACATAAGTGCCACTTACCTACATGCTCATTGCTAGGAACTTCCAAACAAAAGAGATGCCAAAGGGCTTCAGGCTTGATGCCAAGGGGGACTGAAATAGCTTGTTGCCAAGGGGGACTAAAATTGCTCGTTGCCAAGGGGGTCTAAACTTGCTTGTTGCCAAGGGTGACTAAAATTGCTTGTTGCCAAGCGGGGACTTGCGTGTATCTATATCTATCTATCTATCTATAAAATCAGATATACATTACATAGAAACATATACAGCCTGTGCCTCAGTTACAATTATTATAGAAATAGTGCCGCAGCCTGCTGGCATCACTGACCTCACCTTAGGCGGATGAGCCCAGCATGCCTTCACAGAGCTGCTGTTCGTGTTGGTAGCCGGGGCCAGGCAGCACACTTCCAAAATCACCTCGTTCTGAGGTCATGCGGCCAGGGCTGCCACCAGAAATAGTGGGGCCCGGGACTGAGAAAATAGGCAGGCCCCCAAAGGGGTTTCCCATGAGGAAGCAAGAGAAACAGAATCACGCTTCTTTTTCAAGGTTACAGGACTTTGTCTCCTATAACCTTAAAAATTAATCGTAAAGCTTTGAAACGTTGGCTTAACCATTGTGCCTGTCATTATTTGTGATGAGTGACATGTCCATGTCTGTTCTACAATCAGTCAGACTCTTATATATAAGAGTCTGGCACTCCTTCTTAATTGGCAATAGTTGACGTTGGCACTCCCAATGCAGTATAAATAATTAAAAACATTACAGTGGCACTCATAGGTCTGAAAAAAGAAAGGTGAATATACAGTAGTGGTCACATTACATTTTTATGTGACCAATATATTTACCTTTCTTCAGACCCATGATTGTCAACTATTGCCAATTAAGGAGGAGTGCCAGACTCATATATACATATATATATATATATATATATATATATATATATATATATATATATATATATATATATATATATATACATATATATATATATATATACTGTAATTTCCAATGCACTCACGGTTCAGTTTGTTCTTATCCGGAGGTGCTCCCGCCAGTCGCACAAGCACAGCTTATGGTCCAAATGTAAAGTCACTTAGAATCAGGGCACTCACCAAGCAGCTATAAGGCAATGCTTCTTTTTATTAATCCATCAGATATGACAAATAAGCCGACGTTTCGGACCCAACTGGGCCCTTAATCATGGCGTCCTGGATCTCACAGAAAAGGCAACTGATCTCATGCTACATGCTGCTCACTTTTATCTGGTGTTAATTACATCAATTAACCCCACATGTGGGGATCAGAAGTTAATCATAACAAGTATCTATCGCTCAGTGCTATACATACTACAACAAATCCTCCCCATAACTCTCACTATCTAGGGCTGTCAAACAACTTATTATAAACTGGGCAAAGTAGTATATAAGTAAAAAACTCACCCATATCATATGTACGTGGTTAAAACATATTTGGAACGCACGCCGCCATTGTGGGCGGTCCCCTCGTGCGTGTCATCTCACAAACCAATCAATAACGCATTCTTTAATGACGTATATCCCCTCCGGGCAGCGCGTTATACACAACACGTTAGCTCCCATCTATAGACTAATGGAACGCACGGCGCCATTATAGGCGGTCCCACGTGCGTGCCAAGTTCCCTTCCACTCACTGTAGCGCACGTCCTCTTCTCAATAGGACGTCGCTGCGTCTCCAGCGTCCTATGCGGCGGCCAATCCCTGCCTGTTGCTAGGGGACGCATATCAGTATCTAAGCGCGTCATCTGTAAACAATACCAGCGCTTGTCTAGTAATCGTATTGCACTTTGTCTATATATCAATGTGCTGCTGCCTATTTAACCCACAAATGCTAGATCTACCATCATGAGAGGGCACATACCATAGAACTATATATAAGGAAAGTTAGGAGGTGTTGTTTTAGATGAATGCAATTAGTTAGCAGCATATAGCAGGATCGCAGTCCCCAGACAAACAACAATAAAGCACATAATATTTTATTAAAAAAGCCTAATGATAACCTAGGTACAACAACCAATAGTCTCAAAGCTAGTCCCTATCTTTTATAAAGACCCAGAATTTGATGTGGTATGCGACCATGGTTACCCAAGCTTATTATGTCACTCTAGTGAATTTAGTGTCAAATAGCCAACACAAGGAATTCCATCAAAGAACATCATTTACACAAAAAATATATATGAAAAAATAAGAAAAAATTCTTTTGAGAGAATTTGAAAAAAGTGTTAATTTCATAGAAAACATTTAAATGAATTGTATTCATTTAAGCCCCTAGGGCTGATGGTGTCCAGGGAGTATATCCATCTCGTCTCCCTTTGCAGGAGTAATTTTGCTCGATCCCCTCCACGACTCAATGTCGGTATCTGGTCGATTATGATACTTCTCAATGAGGAGAGAGCATGTTTTTTCTCTAGAAAATGGCGCGCCACTGGTTTATCACTTGTTTTTGACGTCAGTGCTGCCCTAATGCTGGATCGGTGATTAGCCATCCGTTCTTTAAAGGCGCAGACGGTTTTCCCGACATACGTCAGGCCACATGGGCATTTTAACAAGTAGATAACGTGGTCAGATGTACAACTCAATCTGTGCCGAATCCTGATTTTCTGCCCATTATGCGGGTGGTTAAAGAATTGACCAGTGTTCATAGACTGACACGTGGTGCACCCTGTGCATCTGTAACAACCCAACCGTGTGGGTCTCAGCCACTCAGTGCCAGAGGATCCGTTAAAATTCAGTGTAGGTCTCATCAGCATATCACGTAAATTTTGACCTCGGCGATAGGCTATCATCGGTTGTTTTTTCATCTTCAACTTGGGGTCAGATGCTACTATCCCCCAGTGTTGTTTGATGCTTTTTCTGAAAGATGATGCCCTTGTATCATGGGTCGTTGTGACTATCAAGCGATCATTTGGCTTCACTCGCTTGTCTTTATTGTCACTTGAATGTATTGCCTTAGCTCGTTTTAAGCTGCTTTTTACAATCTGCGGTGAGTAGCCCCTATCAAGAAATTTCTCTCGCATTTCATCAATCTGACATCTCGTGTTTTCTGTATCAGTATTGGTGCGAAGGACCCTTAAGAACTGGGATATAGGCAGTCCATTTTTCAAATTTGTTGGGTGATAACTCGTGTAGTGCAGTAGCGAGTTACGGTCTGACGGTTTCTTATACAGTTTTGTGCCAATCTTATTACCATCCTTATAGACTGTCACATCGAGGAAGTCTATCGATGTGAGGCTCGCTGTGTGTGTAAAGCGAATTGGGGACCGTAATTCATTCAACTCATGGACCATTTTTTCAAAAGTCACCATGCCTCCCTGCCACACCAAAAAAATGTCGTCAATGAAACGATAGTAATGCATAATACATGCTTTGTATGGACTCAGAATGTTCTTCTCTTCATACTCCGCCATAAAAATGTTGGCGTATACAGGGGCCAGGTTAGAGCCCATGGCCGTACCTTTGCGTTGGACATAGTACTTAGTACCATACAAAAAATGATTATTGATTAGGACCTGTTCAATAAGGGTACAGATAAATTCAATTGGAGGAATGGTATGGTTAGACTTCAACAATCTATTTCTCACTGCATCTATCCCTTCTACATGTGGAATCACCGTGTAGAGGGATGAGACGTCCATGGTCGCTAATACCACATCATCCCCCGTAAATCTGATGTCGCTGATCTTCATAAGAAAATCAGGAGTATCACGTATGAAACTTGGGGTTGCCATCACCACAGGTTGCAATACCTGGTCCACAAATTGCGCCATAGGCTGCATTACAGACCCCCTGGCAGAGATGATAGGTCTGCCAGGAGGCCTGTCCAGCCTTTTGTGGACCTTAGGCAAGGTATACATGATAGGACAAATTGGGCAATCTACTGTCAGGAAATTTGCTATCCCCGTATCAATCCAGCCTGATGTTGTTGCCTGGTTGATGAGGATATCTACTTTGCTTTTGATTAGATACATCGGATTTTTTGGAACACATTCATAAACAGAAGTGTCTTTCAGTTGCTCGCAGATGTCCTGATGATAATCAGAATAATTCATCACGACAACAGCTCCCCCCTTATCAGCGGGGCGTACTACTATCTGTTTGTTGTTTTTCAGAGTTTTTACCGCCTCCCGCTGAGCAGGGGTGAGGTTGTCGTGTACGTTTTTGTTTTTATCCTCCTTCAGATCTACATCAATCATTCTGAGGAATACTTTGATGTTTGGGTTGGTTGTGGGTGGGTCATAAGTGCTGGGTTTTTTTAGGACTTGATTTAGTACCTCACTAGACACTTCTTCCGTATCACAGAAGTGGTCTTTCAATCGCAATTTACGCCCCAGTTTGTATTGATCTATTACTGTGTCAAATTTGGGCCTTGAAAAAATCGGTACAAATCCCAGTCCCATACTGAGCAACTCTTCCTCACCCGGAGTTAGAGTGTACTCAGATATATTTATGACCGGGTTCATAAACTTGGCACGGGAACTTGGCACGCACGTGGGACCGCCTATAATGGCGCCGTGCGTTCCATTAGTCTATAGATGGGAACTAACGTGTTGTGTATAACGCGCTGCCCGGAGGGGATATACGTCATTAAAGAATGCGTTATTGATTGGTTTGTGAGATGACACGCACGAGGGGACCGCCCACAATGGCGGCGTGCGTTCCAAATATGTTTTAACCACGTACATATGATATGGGTGAGTTTTTTACTTATATACTACTTTGCCCAGTTTATAATAAGTTGTTTGACAGCCCTAGATAGTGAGAGTTATGGGGAGGATTTGTTGTAGTATGTATAGCACTGAGCGATAGATACTTGTTATGATTAACTTCTGATCCCCACATGTGGGGTTAATTGATGTAATTAACACCAGATAAAAGTGAGCAGCATATATATATATATATATATATATGTGTATATATGTATACTGTATATACACACGTACATTAGTGTATATATATATATAAATAATATATTTTTTTGTTTCAGTTACAATTAGTAGAAAAATTGTTCCGCAGCCACATTGCTGGCAGCTAGCCAGCAAGAGTGAAACCTCACCTCATTTGGTTTATTCAGCCTGCCAGGTTCGCAGTCTGGCTGCCTTCACAGAGCTGTCTGCTTCATGTGGTGACCGGGCATCAGACACACTCCTTCCTATGGCCATGT